>NW_026112874.1:0-56032 GCF_024323335.1 Lathyrus oleraceus | reverse complement strand
GTTTAACATCAACGTTTTCATCATTCACACAATTCAATCAAATTTCATAGTTTAACAACAACATTTTCATCATTCACACAATTCAATCAAATTTCATAGGTTAACAACAACATTTTCATCATTCACACATTCAATCAAATTCATAGGTTTGACAA
Organism: Lathyrus oleraceus; assembly: GCF_024323335.1. Classification (NCBI taxonomy): domain Eukaryota; kingdom Viridiplantae; phylum Streptophyta; class Magnoliopsida; order Fabales; family Fabaceae; genus Lathyrus; species Lathyrus oleraceus. Next base: position 55,877 of record NW_026112874.1, on the reverse strand, counting down.
TAACATTTTATCATTCACACAATTCAATCAAATTCATGGGTTTAACAACAACATTTCATCATTCACACAATTCAATCAAATTTCATAGGTTTAACAACAACATTTTCTTATCATTCGCACAATTCAATCAAATTTCATAGGTTTAACATCAACATTTTCATCATTCACACAATTCAATCAAATTTCATAGGTTTAACATCAACGTTTCATCATTCACACAATTCAATCAAATTTCATGGGTTTAACAACAACATTTTCATCATTCACACAATTCAATCAAATTTCATAGGTTTAACATCAACATTTTCATCATTCACACAATTCAATCAAATTTCATAGGTTTAACAACAACATTTTCATCATTCACACAATTCAATCAAATTTCATAGGTTTAACATCAACATTTCATCATTCACACAATTCAATCAAATTTCATAGGTTTAACATCAACATTTTCATCATTCACACAATTCAATCAAATTTCATGGGTTTAACAACAACATTTTCATCATTCACACAATTCAATCAAATTTCATAGGTTTAACACAACATTTTCATCATTCACACAATTCAATCAAATTTCATGGGTTTAACATCAACATTTTCATCATTCACACAATTCAATCAAATTTCATAGGTTTACATCAACATTTTCATCATTCACACAATTCAATCAAATTTCATGGGTTTAACAACAACATTTTCATCATTCACACAATTCAATCAAATTTCATAGGTTTAACATCAATGTTTTCATCATTCACACAATTCAATCAAATTTCATGGGTTTAACAACAACATTTTCATCATTCACACAATTCAATCAAATTTCATAGGTTTAACATCAACATTTTCATCATTCACACAATTCAATCAAATTTCATAGGTTTAACAACAACATTTCATCATTCACACAATTCAATCAAATTTCATGGTTTAACAACAACATTTTCATCATTCACACAATTCAATCAAATTTCATAGGTTTAACAACAACATTTTCATCATTCACACAATTCAATCAAATTTCATAGGTTTAACATCAACGTTTTCATCATTCACACAATTCAATCAAATTTCATAGGTTTAACAACAACATTTTCATCATTCACACAATTCAATCAAATTTCATAGTTTAACAACAACATTTTCATCATTCACACAATTCAATCAAATTTCATAGGTTTAACAATAAATCATTCATCATTCACACAATTCAATCAAATTTATAGGTTTAACAACAACATTTGCATCATTCACACATTCAATCAAATTTCATGGGTTTAACAACAACATTTTCTTATCATTCGCACAATTCAATCAAATTTCATAGGTTTAACATCAACATTTTCATCATTCCACAATTCAATCAAATTCATAGGTTTAACATCAACGTTTCATCATTCACACAATTCAATCAAATTTCATGGGTTTAACAACAACATTTTCATCATTCACACAATTCAATCAAATTTCATAGGTTTAACATCAACGTTTTCATCATTCACACAATTCAATCAAATTTCATGGGTTTAACAACAACATTTTCATCATTCGCACAATTCAATCAAATTTCATAGGTTTAACATCAACATTTCATCATTCACACAATTCAATCAAATTTCATAGGTTTAACATCAACATTTCATTATCATTCACACAATTCAATCAAATTTCATGGGTTAACAACAACATTTTCATCATTCCACAATTCAATCAAATTTCATAGGTTTAACAACAACATCTTCATCATTCGCACAATTCAATCAAATTTCATGGGTTTAACATCACTTTTCATCATTCACACAATTCAATCAAATTTCATAGGTTTAACATCAACATTTTCATCATTCACACAATTCAATCAAATTTCATGGGTTTAACAACAACATTTCATCATTCACACAATTCAATCAAATTTCATAGGTTTAACATCAATGTTTTCATCATTCACACAATTCAATCAAATTTCATGGGTTTAACAACAACATTTGCATCATTCGCACAATTCAATCAAATTTCATAGGTTTAACATCAACATTTTCATCATTCACACAATTCAATCAAATTTCATAGGTTTAACAACAACATTTTCATCATTCACACAATTCAATCAAATTTCATGGGTTTAACAACAATATTTTCATCATTCACACAATTCAATCAAATTTCATAGGTTTAACAACAACATCTTCATCATTCGCACAATTCAATCAAATTTCATAGGTTTAACATCAACGTTTTCATCATTCACACAATTCAATCAAATTTCATAGGTTTAACACACAACATTTTCATCATTCACACAATTCAATCAAATTTCATAGGTTTAACAACAACATCTTCATCATTCACACAATTCAATCAAATTTCATAGGTTTAACAATAACATTTTCATCATTCACACAATTCAATCAAATTTCATGGGTTTAACAACAACATTTGCATCATTCGCACAATTCAAACAAATTTCATAGGTTTAACATCAACATTTTCATCATTCACACAATTCAATCAAATTTCATAGGTTTAACATCAACGTTTCATCATTCACACAATTCAATCAAATTCATGGGTTTAACAACAACATTTTCATCATTCACACAATTCAATCAAATTTCATAGGTTTAACATCAACATTTTCATCATTCACACAATTCAATCAAATTTCATAGGTTTAACAACAACATTTTCATCATTCACACAATTCAATCAAATTCATAGGTTTAACATCAACATTTTCATCATTCACACAATTCAATCAAATTTCATAGGTTTAACATCAACATTTTCATCATTCACACAATTCAATCAAATTTCATGGGTTTAACAACAACATTTTCATCATTCACACAATTCAATCAAATTTCATAGGTTTAACAACAACATCTTCATCATTCGCACAATTCAATCAAATTTCAGGTTTAACATCAACATTTCATCATTCACACAATTCAATCAAATTTCATAGGTTTAACATCAACGTTTTCATCATTCACACAATTCAATCAAATTTCATGGGTTTAACAACAACATTTTCATCATTCACACAATTCAATCAAATTTCATAGGTTTAACATCAATGTTTTCATCATTCACACAATTCAATCAAATTTCATGGGTTAACAACAACATTTTCATCATTCACACAATTCAATCAAATTTCATAGGTTTAACATCAACATTTCATCATTCACACAATTCAATCAAATTTCATAGGTTTAACAACAACATTTTCATCATTCACACAATTCAATCAAATTTCATAGGTTTAACAACAACATTTCATCATTCACAATTCAATCAAATTTCATAGGTTTAACAACAACATTTTCTTCATCATTCGCACAATTCAATCAAATTTCATAGTTTAACATCAACATTTTCATCATTCACACAATTCAATCAAATTTCATAGGTTTAACATCAACGTTTTTCATTCACCAATTCAATCAAATTTCATGGTTTAACAACAACATCTTCATCATTCACAATTCAATCAAATTTCATAGGTTTAACAACAACATTTTTCATCATTCACACAATTCAATCAAATTTCATAGGTTTAACATCAACATTTTCATCATTCACACAATTCAATCAAATTTCATAGGTTTAACAACAACATTTTCATCATTCACACAATTCAATCAAATTTCATGGGTTAACAACAACATTTTCATCATTCACACAATTCAATCAAATTTCATAGTTTAACAACAACATTTTCATCATTCACACAATTCAATCAAATTTCATAGGTTTTAACAACATTTTTTCATCATTCGCACAATTCAATCAAATTTCATGGTTTAACAAAACATTTCATCATTCACACAATTCAATCAAATTTCATAGGTTTAACATCATTTTTCATCATTCACACAATTCAATCAAATTTCATGGTTTAACAACAACATTTTCATCATTCACACAATTCAATCAAATTTCATAGGTTTAACATCAACATTTTCATCATTCACACAATTCAATCAAATTTCATAGGTTTAACAACAACATTTTCATCATTCACACAATTCAATCAAATTTCATAGGTTTAACAACAACATTTCATCATTCACACAATTCAATCAAATTTCATAGGTTTAACAACAACATTTTCATCATTCGCACAATTCAATCAAATTTCATAGGTTTAACATCAACATTTTCATCATTCACACAATTCAATCAAATTTCATAGGTTTAACAACAACATTTTCATCATTCACACAATTCAATCAAATTTCATAGGTTTAACAACAACATCTTCATCATTCACACAATTCAATCAAATTTCATAGGTTTAACAACAACATTTTCATCATTCACACAATTCAATCAAATTTCATAGGTTTAACATCAACATTTTCATCATTCACACAATTCAATCAAATTTCATAGGTTTAACATCAACGTTTTCATCATTCACACAATTCAATCAAATTTCGGTTTAACAACAACATTTTCATCATTCACACAATTCAATCAAATTTCATAGGTTAACATCAACGTTTTCATCATTCACACAATTCAATCAAATTTCATAGGTTTAACAACAACATTTTTCATCATTCACACAATTCAATCAAATTTCATGGTTTAACAAAAACATTTTCATCATTCACACAATTCAATCAAATTTCATAGGTTTAACAATAACATTTTCATCATTCACACAATTCAATCAAATTTCATGGGTTAACAACAACATTTGCATCATTCACACATTCAATCAAATTTCATAGGTTTAACAACAACATTTTCTTCATCATTCGCACAATTCAATCAAATTTCATGGGTTTAACAACAACATTTTCATCATTCACACAATTCAATCAAATTTCATAGGTTTAACATCAACATTTTCATCATTCACACAATTCAATCAAATTCATGGGTTTAACAACACATTTTCATCATTCACACAATTCAATCAAATTTCATAGGTTTAACATCAACATTTTCATCATTCACACAATTCAATCAAATTTCATAGGTTTAACAACAACATTTTCATCATTCACACAATTCAATCAAATTTCATGGGTTTAACAACAACATTTTCATCATTCACACAATTCAATCAAATTTCATAGGTTTAACAACAACATCTTCATCATTCACACAATTCAATCAAATTTCATAGGTTTAACAACAACATTTCTTCATCATTCGCACAATTCAATCAAATTTCATGGGTTTAACATAACATTTTCATCATTCACACAATTCAATCAAATTTCATAGGTTTAACATCAACGTTTCATCATTCACACAATTCAATCAAATTTCATGGGTTTAACAACAACATTTTTCATCATTCAACAATTCAATCAATTTCATAGGTTTAACAACAACATTTTCATCATTCACACAATTCAATCAAATTTCATAGGTTTAACAACAACATTTTCATCATTCACACAATTCAATCAAATTTCATAGGTTTAACAATCAACATTTTCATCATTCACACAATTCAATCAAATTTCATGGGTTTAACAACAACATTTTCATCATTCACACATTCAATCAAATTTCATAGGTTTAACAACACATTTTCTTCATCATTCACACAATTCAATCAAATTTCATGGGTTTAACAACAACATTTTCATCATTCACACAATTCAATCAAATTTCATAGGTTTACATCAACGTTTTCATCATTCACACAATTCAATCAAATTTCATGGTTTAACAACAACATTTTCATCATTCACACAATTCAATAAATTTCATAGGTTTAACATCAACATTTTCATCATTCACACAATTCAATCAAATTTCATGGGTTTAACAACAACATTTTCATCATTCGCACAATTCAATCAAATTTCATAGGTTTAACATCAAATTTTCATCATTCACACAATTCAATCAAATTTCATAGGTTTAACAACAACATTTCATCATTCACACAATTCAATCAAATTTCATAGGTTTAACAACAACATTTTCATCATTCACACAATTCAATCAAATTTCATAGGTTTAACAACAACATCTTCATCATTCGCACAATTCAATCAAATTTCATAGGTTTAACATCAACATTTTCATCATTCACACAATTCAATCAAATTTCATAGGTTTAACAACAACATTTTCATCATTCACACAATTCAATCAAATTTCATGGGTTTAACAACAACATTTTTCATCATTCACACAATTCAATCAAATTTCATAGGTTTAACATCAACATTTCATCATTCACACAATTCAATCAAATTTCATAGGTTTAACAACACATTTTTTTCATCATTCACACAATTCAATCAAATTTCATGGGTTTAACAAAACATTTTCATCATTCACACAATTCAATCAAATTTCATAGGTTTAACAATAACATTTTTCATCATTCACACAATTCAATCAAATTTCATGGGTTAACAACAACATTTTCATCATTCACACATTCAATCAAATTTCATAGGTTTAACAACAACATTTTCTTCATCATTCACACAATTCAATCAAATTTCATGGGTTTAACAACAACATTTTTCATCATTCACACAATTCAATCAAATTTCATAGGTTTAACATCAACATTTTCATCATTCACACAATTCAATCAAATTTCATGGGTTTAACAACAACATTTCATCATCATTCACACAATTCAATCAAATTCATAGGTTTAACATCAACATTTCTCATCATTCACAATTCAATCAAATTTCATAGTTTAACAACAACATTTTCATCATTCACACAATTCAATCAAATTTCATGGGTTTAACAACAACATTTTCATCATTCACACAATTCAATCAAATTTCATAGGTTTAACAAAACATTTTCATCATTCACACAATTCAATCAAATTTCATAGGTTTAACAACAACATTTTCTTCATCATTCGCACAATTCAATCAAATTTCATGGGTTTAACACAACATTTTCATCATTCACACAATTCAATCAAATTTCATAGGTTTAACATCAACATTTTCATCATTCACACAATTCAATCAAATTTCATGGGTTTAACAACAACATTTTTCATCATTCACACAATTCAATCAAATTTCATAGGTTTAACAACAACATTTTCTTCATCATTCACACAATTCAATCAAATTTCATGGGTTTAACAACAACATTTTCATCATTCACACAATTCAATCAAATTTCATAGGTTTAACATCAACATTTTCATCATTCACACAATTCAATCAAATTTCATAGGTTTAACAACAACATTTTCATCATTCACACAATTCAATCAAATTTCATAGGTTTAACAACAACATTTCATCATTCACAAATTCAATCAAATTTCATAGGTTTAACAACAACATTTTCATCATTCGCACAATTCAATCAAATTTCATAGGTTTAACAACAACATTTTCATCATTCACACAATTCAATCAAATTTCATAGGTTTAACATCAACATTTTCATCATTCACACAATTCAATCAAATTTCATAGGTTTAACAACAACATTTTCATCATTCACACAATTCAATCAAATTTCATAGGTTTAACAACAAATTTTTTCATCATTCACACAATTCAATCAAATTTCATAGGTTTAACATCAACATTTTCATCATTCACACAATTCAATCAAATTTCATAGGTTTAACAACAACATTTTCATCATTCACACAATTCAATCAAATTTCATAGGTTTAACAACAACATTTTCATCATTCACACAATTCAATCAAATTTCATAGGTTTAACAACAACATTTTCATCATTCACACAATTCAATCAAATTTCATAGGTTTAACAACATTTTTTCATCATTCACACAATTCAATCAAATTTCATGGGTTTAACAACAACATTTCATCATTCACACAATTCAATCAAATTTCATAGGTTTAACATCAATTTTTCATCATTCACACAATTCAATCAAATTTCATGGGTTTAACAACAACATTTTTCATCATTCACACAATTCAATCAAATTTCATAGGTTTAACATCAACATTTTCATCATTCACACAATTCAATCAAATTTCATAGGTTTAACAACAACATTTTCATCATTCACACAATTCAATCAAATTTCATAGGTTTAACAACAACATTTTCATCATTCACACAATTCAATCAAATTTCATAGGTTTAACAACAACATCTTCATCATTCGCACAATTCAATCAAATTTCATAGGTTTAACATCAACGTTTTCATCATTCACACAATTCAATCAAATTTCATAGGTTTAACAACAACATTTTCATCATTCACACAATTCAATCAAATTTCATAGGTTTAACAACAACATTTTCATCATTCACACAATTCAATCAAATTTCATAGGTTTAACAACAACATTTTTCATCATTCACACAATTCAATCAAATTTCATAGGTTTAACATCAACATTTTCATCATTCACACAATTCAATCAAATTTCATAGGTTTAACATCAACATTTTCATCATTCACACAATTCAATCAAATTTCATGGGTTTAACAACAACATTTTTCATCATTCACACAATTCAATCAAATTTCATAGGTTGAACATCAACGTTTTCATCATTCACACAATTCAATCAAATTTCATAGGTTTAACAACAACATTTTCTTCATCATTCGCACCATTCAATCAAATTTCATGGGTTTAACAAAACCATTTTCATCATTCACACAATTCAATCAAATTTCATAGGTTTGACAATAACATCATATCATTCACACAATTCAATCAAATTTAATGGGTTTAACAACAACATTTGCATCATTCACACATTCAATCAAATTTCATAGGTTTAACAACAACATTTTCTTGATCATTCGCACAATTCAATCAAATTTCATGGGTTTAACAACAACGTTTTTCATCATTCACACAATTCAATTAAATTTCATAGGTTTAACATCAATATTTTCATCATTCACACAATTCAATCGAACTTCATGGGTTTAACAACAACATTTGCATCATTCGCACAATTCAATCAAATTTCATAGGTTTAACATCAACATTTTCATCATTCACAAATTCAATCAAATTTCATAGGTTTAACAACAACATTTTCATCACTCACACAATTCAATCAAATTTCATGGGTTTAACAACAATATTTTCATCATTGACACAATTCAATCAAATTTCATAGGTTTAACAACAACATCTTCATCATTCACACAATTCAATCAAATTTCATAGGTTTAACAACAACATTTTCTTCATCATTCGCACAATTCAATCAAATTTCATGGGTTTAACATTAATATTTTCATCATTCACACAATTCAATCAAATGTCATAGGTTTAAGATCAACGTTTCATCATTCACACAATTCAATCAAATATCATGGGTTTAACAACAACATTTTTCATCATTCACATTATTCAATCAAATTTCATAGGTTTAACAACAACATTTTCTTCATCATTCGCACCATTCAATCAAATTTCATAGGTTTAACAACAACATTTTCATCATTCACAGAATTCAATCAAATTTCATAGGTTTGACAATAACATCATTATCATTCACACAATTCAACCAAATTTAATGGGTTTAACAACAACATTTGCATCATTCACACTTGTCAATCAAATTTCATAGGTTTAACAACAACATTTTCTTCATCATTCGCACAATTCAATCAAATTTCATGGGTTTAACATCAATATTTTCATCATTCACACAATTCAATCAAATTTCATAGGTTTAAGATCAACGTTTTCATCATTCACACAATTCAATCAAATATCATTGGTTTAACAACAACATTTTCATCATTCACACAATTCAATAAATTTCATAGGTTTAACATCAATGTTTTCATCATTCACACAATTCAATCAAATTTCATGGGTTTAACAACAACATTTGCATCATTCGCACAATTCAAACAAATTTCATAGGTTTAACATCAACATTTTCATCATTCACACAATTCAATCAAATTTCATAGGTTTAACAACAACATTTTCATCACTCACACAATCCAATCAAATTTAATAGGTTTAACAACAATATTTTCATCATTGACACAATTCAATCAAATTTCATAGGTTTAACATTAACATCTTCATCATTCGCATAATTCAATCAAATTTCATATGTTTAACATCAACGTTTTCATCATTCACACATTCAATCAAATGTCATAGGTTTAACAACAACATTTTCATCATTCACACAACTCAATCAAATTTCATGGGTTTAACAACAACATTTTTCATCATTCACACAATTCAATCAAATTTCATAGGTGAACATCAACGTTTTCATCATTCACACAATTCAATCAAATTTCATAGGTTTAACAACAACATTTCTTCATCATTCGCACCATTCAATCAAATTTCATGGGTTTAACAAAACCATTTTCATCATTCACACAATTCAATCAAATTTCATAGGTTTGACAATAACATCATTATCATTCACACAATTCAATCAAATTTAATGGGTTTAACAACAACATTTGCATCATTCACACATGTCAATCAAATTTCATAGGTTTAACAACAACATTTTCTTGATCATTCGCACAATTCAATCAAATTTCATGGGTTTAACAACAACGTTTTTCATCATTCACACAATTCAATTAAATTTCATAGGTTTAACATCAATATTTTCATCATTCACACAATTCAATCGAACTTCATGGGTTTAACAACAACATTTGCATCATTCGCACAATTCAATCAAATTTCATAGGTTTAACATCAACATTTTCATCATTCATAAAATTCTATCAAATTTCATAGGTTTAACAACAACATTTTCATCACTCACACAATTCAATCAAATTTCATGGGTTTAACAACAATATTTTCATCATTGACACAATTCAATCAAATTTCATAGGTTTAACAACAACATCTTCATCATTCACACAATTCAATCTAATTTCATAGGTTTAACAACAACATTTTCTTCATCATTCGCACAATTCAATCAAATTTCATGGGTTTAACATTAATATTTTCATCATTCACACAATTCAATCAAATGTCATAGGTTTAAGATCAACGTTTTCATCATTCACACAATTCAATCAAATATCATGGGTTTAACAACAACATTTTTCATCATTCACATTATTCAATCAAATTTCATAGGTTTAACAACAACATTTTCTTCATCATTCGCACCATTCAATCAAATTTCATAGGTTTAACAACAACATTTTCATCATTCACAGAATTCAATCAAATTTCATAGGTTTGACAATAACATCATTATCATTCACACAATTCAACCAAATTTAATGGGTTTAACAACAACATTTGCATCATTCACACTTGTCAATCAAATTTCATAGGTTTAACAACAACATTTTCTTCATCATTCGCACAATTCAATCAAATTTCATGGGTTTAACATCAATATTTTCATCATTCACACAATTCAATCAAATTTCATAGGTTTAAGATCAACGTTTTCATCATTCACACAATTCAATCAAATATCATTGGTTTAACAACAACATTTTTCATCATTCACACAATTCAATTAAATTTCATAGGTTTAACATCAATGTTTTCATCATTCACACAATTCAATCAAATTTCATGGGTTTAACAACAACATTTGCATCATTCGCACAATTCAAACAAATTTCATAGGTTTAACATCAACATTTTCATCATTCACACAATTCAATCAAATTTCATAGGTTTAACAACAACATTTTCATCACTCACACAATCCAATCAAATTTAATAGGTTTAACAACAATATTTTCATCATTGACACAATTCAATCAAATTTCATAGGTTTAACATTAACATCTTCATCATTCGCATAATTCAATCAAATTTCATATGTTTAACATCAACGTTTTCATCATTCACACAATTCAATCAAATGTCATAGGTTTAACAACAACATTTTCATCATTCACACAACTCAATCAAATTTCATGGGTTTAACAACAACATTTTCATCATTCACACAATTCAATCAAATTTCATAGGTGAACATCAACGTTTTCATCATTCACACAATTCAATCAAATTTCATAGGTTTAACAACAACATTTTCTTCATCATTCGCACCATTCAATCAAATTTCATGGGTTTAACAAAACCATTTTCATCATTCACACAATTCAATCAAATTTCATAGGTTTGACAATAACATCATTATCATTCACACAATTCAATCAAATTTAATGGGTTTAACAACAACATTTGCATCATTCACACATGTCAATCAAATTTCATAGGTTTAACAACAACATTTTCTTGATCATTCGCACAATTCAATCAAATTTCATGGGTTTAACAACAACGTTTTTCATCATTCACACAATTCAATTAAATTTCATAGGTTTAACATCAATATTTTCATCATTCACACAATTCAATCGAACTTCATGGGTTTAACAACAACATTTGCATCATTCGCACAATTCAATCAAATTTCATAGGTTTAACATCAACATTTTCATCATTCACACAATTCTATCAAATTTCATAGGTTTAACAACAACATTTTCATCACTCACACAATTCAATCAAATTTCATGGGTTTAACAACAATATTTTCATCATTGACACAATTCAATCAAATTTCATAGGTTTAACAACAACATCTTCATCATTCACACAATTCAATCTAATTTCATAGGTTTAACAACAACATTTTCTTCATCATTCGCACAATTCAATCAAATTTCATGGGTTTAACATTAATATTTTCATCATTCACACAATTCAATCAAATGTCATAGGTTTAAGATCAACGTTTTCATCATTCACACAATTCAATCAAATATCATGGGTTTAACAACAACATTTTTCATCATTCACATTATTCAATCAAATTTCATAGGTTTAACAACAACATTTTCTTCATCATTCGCACCATTCAATCAAATTTCATAGGTTTAACAACAACATTTTCATCATTCACAGAATTCAATCAAATTTCATAGGTTTGACAATAACATCATTATCATTCACACAATTCAACCAAATTTAATGGGTTTAACAACAACATTTGCATCATTCACACTTGTCAATCAAATTTCATAGGTTTAACAACAACATTTTCTTCATCATTCGCACAATTCAATCAAATTTCATGGGTTTAACATCAATATTTTCATCATTCACACAATTCAATCAAATTTCATAGGTTTAAGATCAACGTTTTCATCATTCACACAATTCAATCAAATATCATTGGTTTAACAACAACATTTTTCATCATTCACACAATTCAATTAAATTTCATAGGTTTAACATCAATGTTTTCATCATTCACACAATTCAATCAAATTTCATGGGTTTAACAACAACATTTGCATCATTCGCACAATTCAAACAAATTTCATAGGTTTAACATCAACATTTTCATCATTCACACAATTCAATCAAATTTCATAGGTTTAACAACAACATTTTCATCACTCACACAATCCAATCAAATTTAATAGGTTTAACAACAATATTTTCATCATTGACACAATTCAATCAAATTTCATAGGTTTAACATTAACATCTTCATCATTCGCATAATTCAATCAAATTTCATATGTTTAACATCAACGTTTTCATCATTCACACATATCAATCAAATGTCATAGGTTTAACAACAACATTTTCATCATTCACACAACTCAATCAAATTTCATGGGTTTAACAACAACATTTTTCATCATTCACACAATTCAATCAAATTTCATAGGTGAACATCAACGTTTTCATCATTCACACAATTCAATCAAATTTCATAGGTTTAACAACAACATTTTCTTCATCATTCGCACCATTCAATCAAATTTCATGGGTTTAACAAAACCATTTTCATCATTCACACAATTCAATCAAATTTCATAGGTTTGACAATAACATCATTATCATTCACACAATTCAATCAAATTTAATGGGTTTAACAACAACATTTGCATCATTCACACATGTCAATCAAATTTCATAGGTTTAACAACAACATTTTCTTGATCATTCGCACAATTCAATCAAATTTCATGGGTTTAACAACAACGTTTTTCATCATTCACACAATTCAATTAAATTTCATAGGTTTAACATCAATATTTTCATCATTCACACAATTCAATCGAACTTCATGGGTTTAACAACAACATTTGCATCATTCGCACAATTCAATCAAATTTCATAGGTTTAACATCAACATTTTCATCATTCACACAATTCTATCAAATTTCATAGGTTTAACAACAACATTTTCATCACTCACACAATTCAATCAAATTTCATGGGTTTAACAACAATATTTTCATCATTGACACAATTCAATCAAATTTCATAGGTTTAACAACAACATCTTCATCATTCACACAATTCAATCTAATTTCATAGGTTTAACAACAACATTTTCTTCATCATTCGCACAATTCAATCATATTTCATGGGTTTAACATTAATATTTTCATCATTCACACAATTCAATCAAATGTCATAGGTTTAAGATCAACGTTTTCATCATTCACACAATTCAATCAAATATCATGGGTTTAACAACAACATTTTTCATCATTCACATTATTCAATCAAATTTCATAGGTTTAACAACAACATTTTCTTCATCATTCGCACCATTCAATCAAATTTCATAGGTTTAACAACAACATTTTCATCATTCACAGAATTCAATCAAATTTCATAGGTTTGACAATAACATCATTATCATTCACACAATTCAACCAAATTTAATGGGTTTAACAACAACATTTGCATCATTCACACTTGTCAATCAAATTTCATAGGTTTAACAACAACATTTTCTTCATCATTCGCACAATTCAATCAAATTTCATGGGTTTAACATCAATATTTTCATCATTCACACAATTCAATCAAATTTCATAGGTTTAAGATCAACGTTTTCATCATTCACACAATTCAATCAAATATCATGGTTTAACAACAACATTTTTCATCATTCACACAATTCAATTAAATTTCATAGGTTTAACATCAATGTTTTCATCATTCACACAATTCAATCAAATTTCATGGGTTTAACAACAACATTTGCATCATTCGCACAATTCAAACAAATTTCATAGGTTTAACATCAACATTTTCATCATTCACACAATTCAATCAAATTTCATAGGTTTAACAACAACATTTTCATCACTCACACAATCCAATCAAATTTAATAGGTTTAACAACAATATTTTCATCATTGACACAATTCAATCAAATTTCATAGGTTTAACATTAACATCTTCATCATTCGCATAATTCAATCAAATTTCATATGTTTAACATCAACGTTTTCATCATTCACACATTCAATCAAATGTCATAGGTTTAACAACAACATTTTCATCATTCACACAACTCAATCAAATTTCATGGGTTTAACAACAACATTTTTCATCATTCACACAATTCAATCAAATTTCATAGGTTGAACATCAACGTTTTCATCATTCACACAATTCAATCAAATTTCATAGGTTTAACAACAACATTTTCTTCATCATTCGCACCATTCAATCAAATTTCATGGGTTTAACAAAACCATTTTCATCATTCACACAATTCAATCAAATTTCATAGGTTTGACAATAACATCATTATCATTCACACAATTCAATCAAATTTAATGGGTTTAACAACAACATTTGCATCATTCACACATGTCAATCAAATTTCATAGGTTTAACAACAACATTTTCTTGATCATTCGCACAATTCAATCAAATTTCATGGGTTTAACAACAACGTTTTTCATCATTCACACAATTCAATTAAATTTCATAGGTTTAACATCAATATTTTCATCATTCACACAATTCAATCGAACTTCATGGGTTTAACAACAACATTTGCATCATTCGCACAATTCAATCAAATTTCATAGGTTTAACATCAACATTTTCATCATTCACACAATTCTATCAAATTTCATAGGTTTAACAACAACATTTTCATCACTCACACAATTCAATCAAATTTCATGGGTTTAACAACAATATTTTCATCATTGACACAATTCAATCAAATTTCATAGGTTTAACAACAACATCTTCATCATTCACACAATTCAATCTAATTTCATAGGTTTAACAACAACATTTTCTCATCATTCGCACAATTCAATCATATTTCATGGGTTTAACATTAATATTTTCATCATTCACACAATTCAATCAAATGTCATAGGTTTAAGATCAACGTTTTCATCATTCACACAATTCAATCAAATATCATGGGTTTAACAACAACATTTTCATCATTCACATTATTCAATCAAATTTCATAGGTTTAACAACAACATTTCTTCATCATTCGCACCATTCAATCAAATTTCATAGGTTTAACAACAACATTTTCATCATTCACAGAATTCAATCAAATTTCATAGGTTTGACAATAACATCATTATCATTCACACAATTCAACCAAATTTAATGGGTTTAACAACAACATTTGCATCATTCACACTTGTCAATCAAATTTCATAGGTTTAACAACAACATTTTCTTCATCATTCGCACAATTCAATCAAATTTCATGGGTTTAACATCAATATTTTCATCATTCACACAATTCAATCAAATTTCATAGGTTTAAGATCAACGTTTTCATCATTCACACAATTCAATCAAATATCATTGGTTTAACAACAACATTTTTCATCATTCACACAATTCAATTAAATTTCATAGGTTTAACATCAATGTTTTCATCATTCACACAATTCAATCAAATTTCATGGGTTTAACAACAACATTTGCATCATTCGCACAATTCAAACAAATTTCATAGGTTTAACATCAACATTTTCATCATTCACACAATTCAATCAAATTTCATAGGTTTAACAACAACATTTTCATCACTCACACAATCCAATCAAATTTAATAGGTTTAACAACAATATTTTCATCATTGACACAATTCAATCAAATTTCATAGGTTTAACATTAACATCTTCATCATTCGCATAATTCAATCAAATTTCATATGTTTAACATCAACGTTTTCATCATTCACACAATTCAATCAAATGTCATAGGTTTAACAACAACATTTTCATCATTCACACAACTCAATCAAATTTCATGGGTTTAACAACAACATTTTTCATCATTCACACAATTCAATCAAATTTCATAGGTGAACATCAACGTTTTCATCATTCACACAATTCAATCAAATTTCATAGGTTTAACAACAACATTTTCTTCATCATTCGCACCATTCAATCAAATTTCATGGGTTTAACAAAACCATTTTCATCATTCACACAATTCAATCAAATTTCATAGGTTTGACAATAACATCATTATCATTCACACAATTCAATCAAATTTAATGGGTTTAACAACAACATTTGCATCATTCACACATGTCAATCAAATTTCATAGGTTTAACAACAACATTTTCTTGATCATTCGCACAATTCAATCAAATTTCATGGGTTTAACAACAACGTTTTTCATCATTCACACAATTCAATTAAATTTCATAGGTTTAACATCAATATTTTCATCATTCACACAATTCAATCGAACTTCATGGGTTTAACAACAACATTTGCATCATTCGCACAATTCAATCAAATTTCATAGGTTTAACATCAACATTTTCATCATTCACACAATTCTATCAAATTTCATAGGTTTAACAACAACATTTTCATCACTCACACAATTCAATCAAATTTCATGGGTTTAACAACAATATTTTCATCATTGACACAATTCAATCAAATTTCATAGGTTTAACAACAACATCTTCATCATTCACACAATTCAATCTAATTTCATAGGTTTAACAACAACATTTTCTCATCATTCGCACAATTCAATCATATTTCATGGGTTTAACATTAATATTTTCATCATTCACACAATTCAATCAAATGTCATAGGTTTAAGATCAACGTTTTCATCATTCACACAATTCAATCAAATATCATGGGTTTAACAACAACATTTTTCATCATTCACATTATTCAATCAAATTTCATAGGTTTAACAACAACATTTTCTTCATCATTCGCACCATTCAATCAAATTTCATAGGTTTAACAACAACATTTTCATCATTCACAGAATTCAATCAAATTTCATAGGTTTGACAATAACATCATTATCATTCACACAATTCAACCAAATTTAATGGGTTTAACAACAACATTTGCATCATTCACACTTGTCAATCAAATTTCATAGGTTTAACAACAACATTTTCTTCATCATTCGCACAATTCAATCAAATTTCATGGGTTTAACATCAATATTTTCATCATTCACACAATTCAATCAAATTTCATAGGTTTAAGATCAACGTTTTCATCATTCACACAATTCAATCAAATATCATTGGTTTAACAACAACATTTTTCATCATTCACACAATTCAATTAAATTTCATAGGTTTAACATCAATGTTTTCATCATTCACACAATTCAATCAAATTTCATGGGTTTAACAACAACATTTGCATCATTCGCACAATTCAAACAAATTTCATAGGTTTAACATCAACATTTTCATCATTCACACAATTCAATCAAATTTCATAGGTTTAACAACAACATTTTCATCACTCACACAATCCAATCAAATTTAATAGGTTTAACAACAATATTTTCATCATTGACACAATTCAATCAAATTTCATAGGTTTAACATTAACATCTTCATCATTCGCATAATTCAATCAAATTTCATATGTTTAACATCAACGTTTTCATCATTCACACAATTCAATCAAATGTCATAGGTTTAACAACAACATTTTCATCATTCACACAACTCAATCAAATTTCATGGGTTTAACAACAACATTTTTCATCATTCACACAATTCAATCAAATTTCATAGGTTGAACATCAACGTTTTCATCATTCACACAATTCAATCAAATTTCATAGGTTTAACAACAACATTTTCTTCATCATTCGCACCATTCAATCAAATTTCATGGGTTTAACAAAACCATTTTCATCATTCACACAATTCAATCAAATTTCATAGGTTTGACAATAACATCATTATCATTCACACAATTCAATCAAGTTTAATGGGTTTAACAACAACATTTGCATCATTCACACATGTCAATCAAATTTCATAGGTTTAACAACAACATTTTCTGGATCATTCGCACAATTCAATCAAATTTCATGGGTTTAACAACAACGTTTTTCATCATTCACACAATTCAATTAAATTTCATAGGTTTAACATCAATATTTTCATCATTCACACAATTCAATCGAACTTCATGGGTTTAACAACAACATTTGCATCATTCGCACAATTCAATCAAATTTCATAGGTTTAACATCAACATTTTCATCATTCACACAATTCTATCAAATTTCATAGGTTTAACAACAACATTTTCATCACTCACACAATTCAATCAAATTTCATGGGTTTAACAACAATATTTTCATCATTGACACAATTCAATCAAATTTCATAGGTTTAACAACAACATCTTCATCATTCACACAATTCAATCTAATTTCATAGGTTTAACAACAACATTTTCTTCATCATTCGCACAATTCAATCATATTTCATGGGTTTAACATTAATATTTTCATCATTCACACAATTCAATCAAATGTCATAGGTTTAACATCAATGTTTTCATCATTCACACAATTCAATCAAATTTCATGGGTTTAACAACAACATTTGCATCATTCGCACAATTCAAACAAATTTCATAGGTTTAACATCAACATTTTCATCATTCACACAATTCAATCAAATTTCATAGGTTTAACAACAACATTGTCATCACTCACACAATCCAATCAAATTTAATAGGTTTAACAACAATATTTTCATCATTGACACAATTCAATCAAATTTCATAGGTTTAACATTAACATATTCATCATTCGCATAATTCAATCAAATTTCATATGTTTAACCTCAACGTTTTCATCATTCACACAATTCAATCAAATGTCATAGGTTTAACAACAACATTTTCATCATTCACACAACTCAATCAAATTTCATGGGTTTAACAACAACATTTTTCATCATTCACACAATTCAATCAAATTTCGTAGGTTGAACATCAACGTTTTCATCATTCATACAATTCAATCAAATTTCATAGGTTTAACAACAACATTTTCTTCATCATTCGCACCATTCAATCAAATTTCATGGGTTTAACAAAACCATTTACATCATTCACACAATTCAATCAAATTTCATAGGTTTGACAATAACATCATTATCATTCACACAATTCAATCAAATTTAATGGGTTTAACAACAACATTTGCATCATTCACACATGTCAATCAAATTTCATAGGTTTAACAACAACATTTTCTGGATCATTCGCACAATTCAATCAAATTTCATGGGTTTAACAACAACGTTTTTCATCATTCACACAATTCAATTAAATTTCATAGGTTTAACATCAATATTTTCATCATTCACACAATTCAATCGAACTTCATGGGTTTAACAACAACATTTGCATCATTCGCACAATTCAATCAAATTTCATAGGTTTAACATCAACATTTTCATCATTCACGCAATTCTATCAAATTTCATAGGTTTAACAACAACATTTTCATCACTCACACAATTCAATCAAATTTCATGGGTTTAACAACAATATTTTCATCATTGACACAATTCAATCAAATTTCATAGGTTTAACAACAACATCTTCATCATTCACACAATTCAATCTAATTTCATAGGTTTAACAACAACATTTTCTTCATCATTCGCACAATTCAATCATATTTCATGGGTTAACATTAATATTTTCATCATTCACACAATTCAATCAAATGTCATAGGTTTAAGATCAACGTTTTCATCATTCACACAATTCAATCAAATATCATGGATTTAACAACAACATTTTTCATCATTCACATTATTCAATCAAATTTCATAGGTTTAACAACAACATTTTCTTCATCATTCGCACCATTCAATCAAATTTCATAGGTTTAACAACAACATTTTCATCATTCACAGAATTCAATCAAATTTCATAGGTTTGACAATAACAACATTATCATTCACACAATTCAACCAAATTTAATGGGTTTAACAACAACATTTGCATCATTCACACTTGTCAATCAAATTTCATAGGTTTAACAACAACATTTTCTTCATCATTCGCACAATTCAATCAAATTTCATGGGTTAACATCAATATTTTCATCATTCACACAATTCAATCAAATTTCATAGGTTTAAGATCAACGTTTTCATCATTCACACAATTCAATCAAATATCATGGGTTTAACAACAACATTTTTCATCATTCACACAATTCAATTAAATTTCATAGGTTTAACATCAATGTTTTCATCATTCACACAATTCAATCAAATTTCATGGGTTTAACAACAACATTTGCATCATTCGCACAATTCAAACAAATTTCATAGGTTTAACATCAACATTTTCATCATTCACACAATTCAATCAAATTTCATAGGTTTAACAACATTTTCATCACTCACACAATCCAATCAAATTTAATAGGTTTAACAACAATATTTTCATCATTGACACAATTCAATCAAATTTCATAGGTTTAACATGAACATCTTCATTATTCGCATAATTCAATCAAATTTCATATGTTTAACATCAACGTTTTCATCATTCACAAAATTCAATCAAATGTCATAGGTTTAACAACAACATTTTCATCATTCACACAATTCAATCAAATGTCATAGGTTTAGCAACAACATCTTCATCATTCACATTATTCAGTCAAATTTCATAGGTTTAACAACAACATTTTCTTCATCATTCGCACCATTCAATCAAACTTCAAAGGTTTAACATCAACATTTGCATCATTCGCACAATTCAATCAAATTTCATAAGTTTAACATCAACGTTTTCATCATTCACACAACTCAATCAAATTTCATGGGTTTAACAACAACATTTTTCATCATTCACACAATTCAATCAAATTTCATAGGTTGAACATCAACGTTTTCATCATTCACACAATTCAATCAAATTTCATAGGTTTAACAACAACATTTTCTTCATCATTCGCACCATTCAATCAAATTTCATGTGTTTAACAAAAACATTTTCATCATTCACACAATTCAATCAAATTTCATAGGTTTGACAATAACATCATTATCATTCACCCAATTCAATCAAATTTAATGGGTTTAACAACAACATTTGCATCATTCACACATGTCAATCAAATTTCATAGGTTTAACAACAACATTTTCTTGATCATTCGCACAATTCAATCAAATTTCATGGGTTTAAAAACAACGTTTTTCATCATTCACACAATTCAATCAATTTCATAGGTTTAAGATCAACGTTTTCATCATTCACACAATTCAATCAAATATCATGGGTTTAACAACAACATTTTTCATCATTCACACAATTCAATTAAATTTCATAGGTTTAACATCAATGTTTTCATCATTCACACAATTCAATCAAATTTCATGGGTTTAACAACAACATTTGCATCATTCGCACAATTCAAACAAATTTCATAGGTTTAACATCAACATTTTCATCATTCACACAATTCAATCAAATTTCATAGGTTTAACAACAACGTTTTCATCACTCACACAATCCAATCAAATTTAATAGGTTTAACAACAATATTTTCATCATTGACACAATTCAATCAAATTTCATAGGTTTAACATGAACATCTTCATTATTCGCATAATTCAATCAAATTTCATATGTTTAACATCAACGTTTTCATCATTCACACAATTCAATCAAATGTCATAGGTTTAACAACAAAATTTTCATCATTCACACAATTCAATCAAATGTCATAGGTTTAGCAACAACATCTTCATCATTCACATTATTCAGTCAAATTTCATAGGTTTAACAACAACATTTTCTTCATCATTCGCACCATTCAATCAAACTTCAAAGGTTTAACATCAACATTTGCATCATTCGCACAATTCAATCAAATTTCATAAGTTTAACATCAACGTTTTCATCATTCACACAACTCAATCAAATTTCATGGGTTTAACAACAACATTTTTCATCATTCACACAATTCAATCAAATTTCATAGGTTGAACATCAACGTTTTCATCATTCACACAATTCAATCAAATTTCATAGGTTTAACAACAACATTTTCTTCATCATTCGCACCATTCAATCAAATTTCATGGGTTTAACAAAACCATTTTCATCATTCACACAATTCAATCAAATTTCATAGGTTTGACAATAACATCATTATCATTCACCCAATTCAATCAAATTTAATGGGTTTAACAACAACATTTGCATCATTCACACATGTCAATCAAATTTCATAGGTTTAACAACAACATTTTCTTGATCATTCGCACAATTCAATCAAATTTCATGGGTTTAAAAACAACGTTTTTCATCATTCACACAATTCAATCAATTTTCATAGGTTTTAGATCAACGTTTTCATCATTCACACAATTCAATCAAATAGCATGGGTTTAACAACAACATTTTCATCATTCACACAATTCAATTAAATTTCATAGGTTTAACATCAATGTTTTCATCATTCACACAATTCAATCAAATTTCATGGGTTTAACAACAACATTTGCATCATTCGCACAATTCAAACAAATTTCATAGGTTTAACATCAACATTTTCATCATTCACACAATTCAATCAAATTTCATAGGTTTAACAACAACATTTTCATCACTCACACAATCCAATCAAATTTAATAGGTTTAACAACAATATTTTCATCATTGACACAATTCAATCAAATTTCATAGGTTTAACATTAACATCTTCATCATTCGCATAATTCAATCAAATTTCATATGTTTAACATCAACGTTTTCATCATTCACACAATTCAATCAAATGTCATAGGTTTAACAACAAAATTTTCATCATTCACACAATTCAATCAAATGTCATAGGTTTAGCAACAACATCTTCATCATTCACATTATTCAGTCAAATTTCATAGGTTTAACAACAACATTTTCTTCATCATTCGCACCATTCAATCAAATTTCAAAGGTTTAACATCAACATTTGCATCATTCGCACAATTCAATCAAATTTCATAAGTTTAACATCAACGTTTTCATCATTCACACAACTCAATCAAATTTCATGGGTTTAACAACAACATTTTTCATCATTCACACAATTCAATCAAATTTCATAGGTTGAACATCAACGTTTTCATCATTCACACAATCAATCAAATTTCATAGGTTTAACAACAACATTTTCTTCATCATTCGCACCATTCAATCAAATTTCATGGGTTTAACAAAACCATTTTCATCATTCACACAATTCAATCAAATTTCATAGGTTTGACAATAACATCATTATCATTCACCCAATTCAATCAAATTTAATGGGTTTAACAACAACATTTGCATCATTCACACATGTCAATCAAATTTCATAGGTTTAACAACAACATTTTCTTGATCATTCGCACAATTCAATCAAATTTCATGGGTTTAAAAACAACGTTTTTCATCATTCACACAATTCAATCAAATTTCATAGGTTTTAGATCAACGTTTTCATCATTCACACAATTCAATCAAATAGCATGGGTTTAACAACAACATTTTTCATCATTTACACAATTCAATTAAATTTCATAGGTTTAACATCAATGTTTTCATCATTCACACAATTCAATCAAATTTCATGGGTTTAACAACAACATTTGCATCATTCGCACAATTCAAACAAATTTCATAGGTTTAACATCAACATTTTCATCATTCATACAATTCAATCAAATTTCATAGGTTTAACAACAACATTTTCATCACTCACACAATCCAATCAAATTTAATAGGTTTAACAACAATATTTTCATCATTGACACAATTCAATCAAATTTCATAGGTTTAACATTAACATCTTCATCATTCGCATAATTCAATCAAATTTCATATGTTTAACATCAACGTTTTCATCATTCACACAATTCAATCAAATGTCATAGGTTTAACAACAAAATTTTCATCATTCACACAATTCAATCAAATGTCATAGGTTTAGCAACAACATCTTCATCATTCACATTATTCAGTCAAATTTCATAGGTTTAACAACAACATTTTCTTCATCATTCGCACCATTCAATCAAATTTCAAAGGTTTAACATCAACATTTGCATCATTCGCACAATTCAATCAAATTTCATAAGTTTAACATCAACGTTTTCATCATTCACACAACTCAATCAAATTTCATGGGTTTAACAACAACATTTTTCATCATTCACACAATTCAATCAAATTTCATAGGTTGAACATCAACGTTTTCATCATTCACACAATTCAATCAAATTTCATAGGTTTAACAACAACATTTTCTTCATCATTCGCACCATTCAATCAAATTTCATGGGTTTAACAAAACCATTTTCATCATTCACACAATTCAATCAAATTTCATAGGTTTGACAATAACATCATTATCATTCACCCAATTCAATCAAATTTAATGGGTTTAACAACAACATTTGCATCATTCACACATGTCAATCAAATTTCATAGGTTTAACAACAACATTTTCTTGATCATTCGCACAATTCAATCAAATTTCATGGGTTTAAAAACAACGTTTTTCATCATTCACACAATTCAATCAATTTCATAGGTTTTAGATCAACGTTTTCATCATTCACACAATTCAATCAAATAGCATGGGTTTAACAACAACATTTTCATCATTTACACAATTCAATTAAATTTCATAGGTTTAACATCAATGTTTTCATCATTCACACAATTCAATCAAATTTCATGGGTTTAACAACAACATTTGCATCATTCGCACAATTCAAACAAATTTCATAGGTTTAACATCAACATTTTCATCATTCATACAATTCAATCAAATTTCATAGGTTTAACAACAACATTTTCATCACTCACACAATCCAATCAAATTTAATAGGTTTAACAACAATATTTTCATCATTGACACAATTCAATCAAATTTCATAGGTTTAACATTAACATCTTCATCATTCGCATAATTCAATCAAATTTCATATGTTTAACATCAACGTTTTCATCATTCACACAATTCAATCAAATGTCATAGGTTTAACAACAAAATTTTCATCATTCACACAATTCAATCAAATGTCATAGGTTTAGCAACAACATCTTCATCATTCACATTATTCAGTCAAATTTCATAGGTTTAACAACAACATTTTCTTCATCATTCGCACCATTCAATCAAATTTCAAAGGTTTAACATCAACATTTGCATCATTCGCACAATTCAATCAAATTTCATAAGTTTAACATCAACGTTTTCATCATTCACACAACTCAATCAAATTTCATGGGTTTAACAACAACATTTTTCATCATTCACACAATTCAATCAAATTTCATAGGTTGAACATCAACGTTTTCATCATTCACACAATCAATCAAATTTCATAGGTTTAACAACAATATTTTCTTCATCATTCGCACCATTCAATCAAATTTCATGGGTTTAACAAAACCATTTTCATCATTCACACAATTCAATCAAATTTCATAGGTTTGACAATAACATCATTATCATTCACACATGTCAATCAAATTTCATAGGTTTAACAACAACATTTTCTTGATCATTCGCACAATTCAATCAAATTTCATGGGTTTAAAAACAACGTTTTTCATCATTCACACAATTCAATCAAATTTCATAGGTTTTAGATCAACGTTTTCATCATTCACACAATTCAATCAAATAGCATGGGTTTAACAACAACATTTTCATCATTTACACAATTCAATTAAATTTCATAGGTTTAACATCAATGTTTTCATCATTCACACAATTCAATCAAATTTCATGGGTTTAACAACAACATTTGCATCATTCGCACAATTCAAACAAATTTCATAGGTTTAACATCAACATTTTCATCATTCATACAATTCAATCAAATTTCATAGGTTTAACAACAACATTTTCATCACTCACACAATCCAATCAAATTTAATAGGTTTAACAACAATATTTTCATCATTGACACAATTCAATCAAATTTCATAGGTTTAACATTAACATCTTCATCATTCGCATAATTCAATCAAATTTCATATGTTTAACATCAACGTTTTCATCATTCACACAATTCAATCAAATGTCATAGGTTTAACAACAAAATTTTCATCATTCACACAATTCAATCAAATGTCATAGGTTTAGCAACAACATCTTCATCATTCACATTATTCAGTCAAATTTCATAGGTTTAACAACAACATTTTCTTCATCATTCGCACCATTCAATCAAATTTCAAAGGTTTAACATCAACATTTGCATCATTCGCACAATTCAATCAAATTTCATAAGTTTAACATCAACGTTTTCATCATTCACACAACTCAATCAAATTTCATGGGTTTAACAACAACATTTTTCATCATTCACACAATTCAATCAAATTTCATAGGTTGAACATCAACGTTTTCATCATTCACACAATCAATCAAATTTCATAGGTTTAACAACAATATTTTCTTCATCATTCGCACCATTCAATCAAATTTCATGGGTTTAACAAAACCATTTTCATCATTCACACAATTCAATCAAATTTCATAGGTTTGACAATAACATCATTATCATTCACACATGTCAATCAAATTTCATAGGTTTAACAACAACATTTTCTTGATCATTCGCACAATTCAATCAAATTTCATGGGTTTAAAAACAACGTTTTTCATCATTCACACAATTCAATCAAATTTCATAGGTTTTAGATCAACGTTTTCATCATTCACACAATTCAATCAAATAGCATGGGTTTAACAACAACATTTTTCATCATTTACACAATTCAATTAAATTTCATAGGTTTAACATCAATGTTTTCATCATTCACACAATTCAATCAAATTTCATGGGTTTAACAACAACATTTGCATCATTCGCACAATTCAAACAAATTTCATAGGTTTAACATCAACATTTTCATCATTCATACAATTCAATCAAATTTCATAGGTTTAACAACAACATTTTCATCACTCACACAATCCAATCAAATTTAATAGGTTTAACAACAATATTTTCATCATTGACACAATTCAATCAAATTTCATAGGTTTAACATTAACATCTTCATCATTCGCATAATTCAATCAAATTTCATATGTTTAACATCAACGTTTTCATCATTCACACAATTCAATCAAATGTCATAGGTTTAACAACAAAATTTTCATCATTCACACAATTCAATCAAATGTCATAGGTTTAGCAACAACATCTTCATCATTCACATTATTCAGTCAAATTTCATAGGTTTAACAACAACATTTTCTTCATCATTCGCACCATTCAATCAAATTTCAAAGGTTTAACATCAACATTTGCATCATTCGCACAATTCAATCAAATTTCATAAGTTTAACATCAACGTTTTCATCATTCACACAACTCAATCAAATTTCATGGGTTTAACAACAACATTTTTCATCATTCACACAATTCAATCAAATTTCATAGGTTGAACATCAACGTTTTCATCATTCACACAATTCAATCAAATTTCATAGGTTTAACAACAACATTTTCTTCATCATTCGCACCATTCAATCAAATTTCATGGGTTTAACAAAACCATTTTCATCATTCACACAATTCAATCAAATTTCATAGGTTTGACAATAACATCATTATCATTCACACATGTCAATCAAATTTCATAGGTTTAACAACAACATTTTCTTGATCATTCGCACAATTCAATCAAATTTCATGGGTTTAAAAACAACGTTTTTCATCATTCACACAATTCAATCAAATTTCATAGGTTTTAGATCAACGTTTTCATCATTCACACAATTCAATCAAATAGCATGGGTTTAACAACAACATTTTTCATCATTTACACAATTCAATTAAATTTCATAGGTTTAACATCAATGTTTTCATCATTCACACAATTCAATCAAATTTCATGGGTTTAACAACAACATTTGCATCATTCGCACAATTCAAACAAATTTCATAGGTTTAACATCAACATTTTCATCATTCATACAATTCAATCAAATTTCATAGGTTTAACAACAACATTTTCATCACTCACACAATCCAATCAAATTTAATAGGTTTAACAACAATATTTTCATCATTGACACAATTCAATCAAATTTCATAGGTTTAACATTAACATCTTCATCATTCGCATAATTCAATCAAATTTCATATGTTTAACATCAACGTTTTCATCATTCACACAATTCAATCAAATGTCATAGGTTTAACAACAAAATTTTCATCATTCACACAATTCAATCAAATGTCATAGGTTTAGCAACAACATCTTCATCATTCACATTATTCAGTCAAATTTCATAGGTTTAACAACAACATTTTCTTCATCATTCGCACCATTCAATCAAATTTCAAAGGTTTAACATCAACATTTGCATCATTCGCACAATTCAATCAAATTTCATAAGTTTAACATCAACGTTTTCATCATTCACACAACTCAATCAAATTTCATGGGTTTAACAACAACATTTTTCATCATTCACACAATTCAATCAAATTTCATAGGTTGAACATCAACGTTTTCATCATTCACACAATCAATCAAATTTCATAGGTTTAACAACAATATTTTCTTCATCATTCGCACCATTCAATCAAATTTCATGGGTTTAACAAAACCATTTTCATCATTCACACAATTCAATCAAATTTCATAGGTTTGACAATAACATCATTATCATTCACACATGTCAATCAAATTTCATAGGTTTAACAACAACATTTTCTTGATCATTCGCACAATTCAATCAAATTTCATGGGTTTAAAAACAACGTTTTTCATCATTCACACAATTCAATCAAATTTCATAGGTTTTAGATCAACGTTTTCATCATTCACACAATTCAATCAAATAGCATGGGTTTAACAACAACATTTTTCATCATTTACACAATTCAATTAAATTTCATAGGTTTAACATCAATGTTTTCATCATTCACACAATTCAATCAAATTTCATGGGTTTAACAACAACATTTGCATCATTCGCACAATTCAAACAAATTTCATAGGTTTAACATCAACATTTTCATCATTCATACAATTCAATCAAATTTCATAGGTTTAACAACAACATTTTCATCACTCACACAATCCAATCAAATTTAATAGGTTTAACAACAATATTTTCATCATTGACACAATTCAATCAAATTTCATAGGTTTAACATTAACATCTTCATCATTCGCATAATTCAATCAAATTTCATATGTTTAACATCAACGTTTTCATCATTCACACAATTCAATCAAATGTCATAGGTTTAACAACAAAATTTTCATCATTCACACAATTCAATCAAATGTCATAGGTTTAGCAACAACATCTTCATCATTCACATTATTCAGTCAAATTTCATAGGTTTAACAACAACATTTTCTTCATCATTCGCACCATTCAATCAAATTTCAAAGGTTTAACATCAACATTTGCATCATTCGCACAATTCAATCAAATTTCATAAGTTTAACATCAACGTTTTCATCATTCACACAACTCAATCAAATTTCATGGGTTTAACAACAACATTTTTCATCATTCACACAATTCAATCAAATTTCATAGGTTGAACATCAACGTTTTCATCATTCACACAATCAATCAAATTTCATAGGTTTAACAACAAAATTTTCTTCATCATTCGCACCATTCAATCAAATTTCATGGGTTTAACAAAACCATTTTCATCATTCACACAATTCAATCAAATTTCATAGGTTTGACAATAACATCATTATCATTCACCCAATTCAATCAAATTTAATGGGTTTAACAACAACATTTGCATCATTCACACATGTCAATCAAATTTCATAGGTTTAACAACAACATTTTCTTGATCATTCGCACAATTCAATCAAATTTCATGGGTTTAAAAACAACGTTTTTCATCATTCACACAATTCAATCAAATTTCATAGGTTTAAGATCAACGTTTTCATCATTCACACATTCAATCAAATATCATGGGTTTAACAACAACATTTTTCATCATTCACACAATTCAATTAAATTTCATAGGTTTAACATCAATGTTTTCATCATTCACACAATTCAATCAAATTTCATGGGTTTAACAACAACATTTGCATCATTCGCACAATTCAAACAAATTTCATAAGTTTAACATCAACATTTTCATCATTCACACAATTCAATAAAATTTCATAGGTTTAACAACAACATTTTCATCACTCACACAATCCAATCAAATTTAATAGGTTTAACAACAATATTTTCATCATTGACACAATTCAATCAAATTTCATAGGTTTAACATTAACATCTTCATCATTCGCATAATTCAATCAAATTTCATATGTTTAACATCAACGTTTTCATCATTCACACAATTCAATCAAATGTCATAGGTTTAACAACAAAATTTTCATCATTCACACAATTCAATCAAATGTCATAGGTTTAGCAACAACATCTTCATCATTCACACAATTCAATCAAATGTCATAGGTTTAGCAACAACATCTTCATCATTCACATTATTCAGTCAAATTTCATAGGTTTAACAACAACATTTTCTTCATCATTCGCACCATTCAATCAAATTTCAAAGGTTTAACATCAACATTTGCATCATTCGCACAATTCAATCAAATTTCATAAGTTTAACATCAACGTTTTCATCATTCACACAACTCAATCAAATTTCATGGGTTTAACAACAACATTTTTCATCATTCACACAATTCAATCAAATTTCATAGGTTGAACATCAACGTTTTCATCATTCATACAATTCAATCAAATTTCATAGGTTTAACAACAAAATTTTCTTCATCATTCGCACCATTCAATCAAATTTCATGGGTTTAACAAAACCATTTTCATCATTCACACAATTCAATCAAATTTCATAGGTTTGACAATAACATCATTATCATTCACCCAATTCAATCAAATTTAATGGGTTTAACAACAACATTTGCATCATTCACACATGTCAATCAAATTTCATAGGTTTAACAACAACATTTTCTTGATCATTCGCACAATTCAATCAAATTTCATGGGTTTAAAAACAACGTTTTTCATCATTCACACAATTCAATCAAATTTCATAGGTTTAAGATCAACGTTTTCATCATTCACACATTCAATCAAATATCATGGGTTTAACAACAACATTTTTCATCATTCACACAATTCAATTAAATTTCATAGGTTTAACATCAATGTTTTCATCATTCACACAATTCAATCAAATTTCATGGGTTTAACAACAACATTTGCATCATTCGCACAATTCAAACAAATTTCATAAGTTTAACATCAACATTTTCATCATTCACACAATTCAATAAAATTTCATAGGTTTAACAACAACATTTTCATCACTCACACAATCCAATCAAATTTAATAGGTTTAACAACAATATTTTCATCATTGACACAATTCAATCAAATTTCATAGGTTTAACATTAACATCTTCATCATTCGCATAATTCAATCAAATTTCATATGTTTAACATCAACGTTTTCATCATTCACACAATTCAATCAAATGTCATAGGTTTAACAACAAAATTTTCATCATTCACACAATTCAATCAAATGTCATAGGTTTAGCAACAACATCTTCATCATTCACACAATTCAATCAAATGTCATAGGTTTAGCAACAACATCTTCATCATTCACATTATTCAGTCAAATTTCATAGGTTTAACAACAACATTTTCTTCATCATTCGCACCATTCAATCAAATTTCAAAGGTTTAACATCAACATTTGCATCATTCGCACAATTCAATCAAATTTCATAAGTTTAACATCAACGTTTTCATCATTCACACAACTCAATCAAATTTCATGGGTTTAACAACAACATTTTTCATCATTCACACAATTCAATCAAATTTCATAGGTTGAACATCAACGTTTTCATCATTCATACAATTCAATCAAATTTCATAGGTTTAACAACAAAATTTTCTTCATCATTCGCACCATTCAATCAAATTTCATGGGTTTAACAAAACCATTTTCATCATTCACACAATTCAATCAAATTTCATAGGTTTGACAATAACATCATTATCATTCACCCAATTCAATCAAATTTAATGGGTTTAACAACAACATTTGCATCATTCACACATGTCAATCAAATTTCATAGGTTTAACAACAACATTTTCTTGATCATCCGCACAATTCAATCAAATTTCATGGGTTTAAAAACAACGTTTTTCATCATTCACACAATTCAATCAAATTTCATAGGTTTAAGATCAACGTTTTCATCATTCACACATTCAATCAAATATCATGGGTTTAACAACAACATTTTTCATCATTCACACAATTCAATTAAATTTCATAGGTTTAACATCAATGTTTTCATCATTCACACAATTCAATCAAATTTCATGGGTTTAACAACAACATTTGCATCATTCGCACAATTCAAACAAATTTCATAAGTTTAACATCAACATTTTCATCATTCACACAATTCAATAAAATTTCATAGGTTTAACAACAACATTTTCATCACTCACACAATCCAATCAAATTTAATAGGTTTAACAACAATATTTTCATCATTGACACAATTCAATCAAATTTCATAGGTTTAACATTAACATCTTCATCATTCGCATAATTCAATCAAATTTCATATGTTTAACATCAACGTTTTCATCATTCACACAATTCAATCAAATGTCATAGGTTTAACAACAAAATTTTCATCATTCACACAATTCAATCAAATGTCATAGGTTTAGCAACAACATCTTCATCATTCACATTATTCAGTCAAATTTCATAGGTTTAACAACAACATTTTCTTCATCATTCGCACCATTCAATCAAATTTCAAAGGTTTAATGTAACACCCCGATTAAAATAAGAGAATTATTTAATTGAGTTAATATTATTTTATTAATTTAATTAAATAAAGTTGAATTATTGGATTATTATTATTATTATTTGGAGAAATAATTATTTGGAAAATATATAAGTTGGAAATAAGTGAAAGAGTCTCATTTTGGAACAGAAGGGTTTTACGTGAAAAAGCAGAGAAGCATCGTGAAAGAGGAAAAGGGCAAGAGAAGGAGCTGTAGAGCAAAGGTTGGAGAACGGAAAAGCTTGAAGCTCGAAGAGTTGCCGGATTGTTAAGGTAAGGGGGGTTTATCGTCGTTTAATGGGTATTATCGATTAACATGTAATGGGTAGTGATAAGCCGTCGATTGACCCTAATTGGGATTTAGAATGTTGAGAAATTATGTTGAATAAGTTGTATTAAAGCTGAAATTGAATTTGTGTTTGAGTGTATTGTGAATTTCTGAGCGTATAGCTTTTTACGGAAGTTGAATCGGAGGTCCGGAAGTCCTCTAACGGCGGAAAATGCGGAAACTCTGCATTCTGCCTTGTGTTAGCGCAGGAACTGCTGTTTCGCCTGCGTTAACCGGTTAACCCAGGGTGTTAACCGGTTAACACTGTTATAAATTGTGAAAAATGTTGAGTTTTGCCTGCGTTAACCGGTTAACCTATAGCGTTAGCCGGTTAACACTGTTGCGTTTTGCCTGGAAGTGTAATTTTCCTGCGTTAACCGGTTAACCTATAACGTTAACCGGTTAACACTGTTGCAGTATGTAAAAATGGTTGATTTTTATGATGTAAGTGTAATTGGTGATTGGCCTATTGTATCCAATTGTGATAAATAAATTCGTGGAGTCTAGGTTGTGAAATGTTGATGCAAA
This sequence comes from Lathyrus oleraceus, assembly GCF_024323335.1. Classification (NCBI taxonomy): domain Eukaryota; kingdom Viridiplantae; phylum Streptophyta; class Magnoliopsida; order Fabales; family Fabaceae; genus Lathyrus; species Lathyrus oleraceus. The sequence goes on along the minus strand of NW_026112874.1, from coordinate 21,103 downwards.
TATGTTGATAAGTTGTTTTGTGGAAAATATTAAGTTGTAGGCTGATGAGCCAAAGTTGAATACAAGTTGTTTTGTTGAAAATGCTGAGTTGTAGGCTGATGAGCCAAAGTTGATTTTTAAGTTGTGTTGCTGAAAAAGCTGTTATGTTGTCGTTGTTATTATGTTGTTGAACTTTCAAGTCGTACATGCCATATACATTCATATGCATTAAGTCGGGGCTTTTGCTCACACCACGTTGGCCTGGATTGGCAAAAATTATGGGGCTTTTGCTCACACCACGTTGGCCTGGATTGGCAAAAATTTTAAGTTGAAAGTTGAAGGTTTATGCCTTGATGCCCACTAAACTGGCAATGATTTTAAGTTGGGAGTTTTACTCCAAATGGTACCACATGCATGAAGAGTCGAGTCTCATTGAGTTGCATTTATGTTGTGTTTGAATATGATGTTGAGTTGAATATACTGCTACCGAATGCATGATATGATGTGGGTGATTAACGTGTAAAGTTACTTAACATAACATGATGATTTATAATATTTGTTATATCGATTGAGGAACTCACCCTTACAGTTATATTTTTCAGGTAATGAGCAGTGAGTTGAGTAGAAGCTAGTGCTTGAAGTCTAGAGTGGTTTTAGTGGGTCATGCTCTGATAGATGTAACATCGGGACGGGATGTTCTATTTGTTGAATAAATGTTAATTTTAAGATATTACAGATGTTGAATGTTTCTATCCGCTGCGAATTTTTAAAGAAGTGTTTATGTTGAATTAAATAATAAGCATGACTGATTTTTACGGTGAATTATGTGAAGTATTATGTGACACCCTTGGTGCATGATTACTCTGATATTGATTTATATGCTGTTGTTTTAATTAACTATTTGGGGTATTTAGAAGGGTGTTACATTAGTGGTATCAGAGCAGGTCGGTCTGTCCGGCCAGTTGTCGTGTCGTTACTGTCTAACAATTGTGTAATTGTTACTAGTCTAACTTTTAAGTTGTGTTGTAGTGATAAGTTGAAATGGCTGGAAGGAATGACGCTGCAATGGCTGCCGCAATGCAAGCAATGGCACAAGCGGTGCAGAACTTGCCAAATGCTGGTGGTGATGCTGGGTCACGTAGCTTGGCGACTTTTCAGAGAGAGAATCCGCCGGTGTTTAAAAGGAAGCATGATCCAGATGCAGCCTTGGGATGGTTGAAAGAGATTGAGAGAATCTTCCGTGTTATGGATTGCACTCCAGCTCAGAAGGTTCGGTATGGTACTCACATGCTAGCAGTCGAAGCTGATGACTGGTGGCTAGAGACTCACGAGAGGTTGACCGTGGCAGGTGAAGTCATTACTTGGGATGTATTCCGTAGGGAATTTCTGAGGAAGTATTATCCGGAAGATGTCAGTGGTAAGAAGGAAATTGAATTCCTTGAGCTGAAGCAAGGAAACATGTCTGTCACTGATTATGCTGCGAAATTTGTGGAGTTGTCCAAATTTTATCCTCATTACACTGGTGCTGGTGCTGAATTTTCAAAGTGCATCAAGTTTGAAAATGGATTGCGCTCTGAGATTAAGAAGGCTGTTGGGTATCAGAAGATACGCATTTTTACTGATTTGGTTGATAGCTGCAGGATATTTGAAGAAGACAATAATGCTCATTACAAGATTGTCAGTGACCGCAGAGGCAAGCAACATCAAAACCGTGGCAAGCCGTATGATGTTCCAGCTGGAAAAGGGAGACAAAGAGCTGCTCCGGCTCAGAGAGCTAGTGGGGGAGGTGCTCCTACTGGTATAGTTTGCTTCAAGTGTGGTCAGGCTGGTCATAAGAGTAATGTATGCACTGCTGAAGTAAAGAGGTGTTTTCGCTGTGGTAAGATTGGCCATGCAATAGCTGATTGCAAGCACAAGGAAGTGATTTGTTTTAATTGCGGAGAAGAAGGGCATATTGGAAGTCAGTGTCAGAAGCCGAAGAAAGGGAATCAGTCAGGAGGCAAGGTCTTTGCTTTATCGGGTTATGAGACTTCTGCAGATGATCGTTTGATCCGAGGTACGTGTTATATTAATGGCTTTCCTCTTGTAGCTATTATTGACACAGGTGCGACTCATTCCTTTATATCTTTGGATTGTGCTGTGAAACTTAAGTTAGAGATATCTGAGATGTTTGGTAGTATGGTAATTGATACTCCTGCGAAGGGTTCAGTGACTACTACTTCGGTTTGTTTAAATTGTCCTTTGAGCATTTTTGGTAGAGACTTTGGGATGGACCTAGTGTGCCTTCCACTAGTGCAGATTGATGTTATTCTGGGTATGAACTGGTTGGTGTTTAACCGAGTTTCTATCAATTGTTTTGATAAGACTGTGATCTTTCCTGAGATTGAGGAGGGAAAGAGTTTGTTTCTATCAGTAAGGCAAGTGAATGAGGCAGTAGCTGAGGGGGCAGAGTTGTTTATGCTGTTAGCGACTTTGGAGGCTAAAGATAAACTGATGATTTGCGACCTAGCTGTGGTGTGTGATTTTCCTGATGTGTTTCCGGAAGAAGTGAATGAATTGCCGCCAGAGCGTGACGTGGAGTTCTCTATTGACTTGGTACCTGGTACTAGGCCGATATCGATGGCTCCGTACCGTATGTCTGCTGTTGAGTTAACTGAATTGAAGAGTCAGTTGGAAGATCTATTGGATAAGAAATTTATTCGTCCGAGTGTGTCACCGTGGGGTGCACCAGTGCTATTGGTTAAGAAGAAAGAAGGTACTATGAGGTTGTGTGTGGACTACAGGCAACTGAATAAAGTGACGATCAAGAATCGGTATCCTTTGCCGAGGATTGATGATTTGATGGATCAGTTGGTTGGTGCAAGTGTGTTCAGTAAAATAGATTTGAGATCTGGGTATCATCAGATCCGTGTGAAAACAGAGGATATTCAGAAGACTGCTTTCAGAACAAGGTATGGACATTATGAGTATTCTGTAATGCCTTTTGGTGTGACTAATGCACCTGGAGTATTTATGGAGTACATGAATAGGATTTTCCATCCGTACCTAGACAAGTTTGTTGTGGTGTTTATTGATGATATTTTGGTGTATTCGAAATCTGAAGAAGAGCATGCTGAACATTTGAGAGTGGTTTTAGAAGTCCTACGAGAAAAGAAGTTATTTGCTAAATTGTCCAAGTGCGAATTTTGGTTAGGAGAGGTAAGTTTTCTTGGTCATGTGATTTCAAGAGGTGGTGTGGTTGTTGATCCTTCTAAGATAGAAGCGGTATCTAAGTGGGAAGCTCCGAAGTCTGTTGCTGAGATTCGAAGTTTTCTTGGTTTGGCTGGTTATTATAGGAAGTTCATTGAGGGATTTTCTAAGTTGGCGTTACCGTTGACGATGTTGACTAGAAAGGGGCAAGCGTTTGTTTGGGACTCAAAATGTGAAGAAGGTTTCCAAGAGCTAAAGAGAAGGTTGACTACTGCTCCTATTCTGATATTACCGAGTTCGTCGGGATCATTTGAAGTTTATTGCGATGCTTCATTGTTGGGTTTGGGTGGCGTGTTGATGCAGAATAAGCAGGTTATAGCTTATGCTTCAAGACAGCTGAGGGTTCATGAGAGGAACTATCCGACGCACGATTTAGAGTTGGCAGCTGTGGTGTTTGTTCTGAAGTTATGGAGACATTACTTGTACGGGTCAAGATTTGAGGTTTTCAGTGACCACAAAAGTTTAAAGTATTTGTTTGATCAGAAAGAGCTGAATATGAGGCAGAGAAGATGGTTAGAGTTTCTGAAGGATTATGACTTTGGGTTGAATTACCATCCGGGTAAAGCAAACGTAGTGGCTGATGCATTGAGTCGGAAATCATTACATATGTCTATGTTAATGGTTAAGGAATTGGATTTGATTGAGCAGTTTAGAGACTTGAGTTTGGTGTGTGAGAGTACTCACAATAGTGTTAAATTGGGAATGTTGAAGTTGACGAGTGGTATTCTGGATGAGATCAGAGAGGGTCAGAAATCTGATATGCTTTTGGTTGATAAGTTGACTCTAGTGAATCAAGGTCAAGGTGGCGAATTCAGAGTTGATGAGAATGGTATTTTGAAGTTTGGTAGTCGGGTGTGTATTCCGGATGTTACCGAGCTTAAGAAGAGTATTCTTGAAGAAGGACATCGTAGTGGGTTGAGTATTCATCCTGGAGCCACGAAGATGTATCATGATTTGAAGAAGTTATTTTGGTGGCCGGGAATGAAAAGAGAAATCGCGAGCTTTGTTTATTCTTGTTTGACTTGTCAGAAGTCAAAGATTGAGCATCAGAAGCCGTCTGGGCTAATGCAACCGTTGGCTATTCCAGAGTGGAAGTGGGATAGTATTAGTATGGATTTTGTCTCTGGTTTACCGAGGACAAGTAAGAATTTTGAAGCTATTTGGGTGATTGTTGACAGATTGACCAAGTCGGCTCATTTCATTCCGATTAGAATGGATTATCCGTTAGAAAAATTGGCTGAGTTGTATATTGAGAAGATTGTAAGTTTGCATGGTATTCCGTCGAGTATTGTTTCGGACAGAGATCCTAGATTTACATCGAAGTTCTGGGAAGGTTTGCAGAGAGCTTTGGGAACTAAGCTGAGATTGAGTTCTGCATATCATCCGCAGACTGACGGTCAGACTGAGAGGACGATTCAGTCATTAGAAGATCTTTTGAGAGCTTGTGTTTTGGAAAAAGGAGGTGGTTGGGATTGTTATTTACCGTTGATTGAGTTTACCTACAACAATAGTTTTCATTCGAGCATTGGTATGGCGCCGTTTGAAGCTTTGTATGGTAGGAGATGTCGGACACCGTTATGTTGGTGTGAGTCCGGTGAGAGTGCTGTGGTCGGACCGGAAATTGTTCAACAGACTACGGAAAAGATTAAGATGATTCAGGAGAAGATGAGGATGGCTCAGAGTCGTCAGAAGAGTTATCATGATAAGAGGAGGAAGTCACTTGAGTTTCAAGAGGGAGATCATGTGTTTCTTCGTGTTACTCCGATAACAGGTGTTGGTCGGGCTTTGAAGTCGAAGAAGTTGACACCTCGATTTATTGGTCCTTATCAGATTTTAGAGAAGATAGGAGAGGTAGCCTATCGTGTCGCTTTACCGCCGTCACTTGCGAATTTGCATGAGGTTTTTCATGTGTCTCAGTTGAGGAGGTACATTCATGATCCGTCGCATGTAGTCCAAGTAGATGATGTACAGGTGAGAGATAACCTGACTGTTGAAACATCACCTATGAGAATCGAGGATCGAGAGTTGAAGCAGTTGCGGGGTAAAGAGATTGCCTTGGTGAAGGTAGCTTGGGGAGGACCAGCAGGTGGCAATGTGACTTGGGAACCGGAGAGTCAGATGAAGGAGTCCTATCCGGAGTTATTTGCTTGAGGTATGTTTTCGAGGACGAAAACTCTTTTAGTGGGGGAGAGTTGTAACACCCCGATTAAAATAAGAGAATTATTTAATTGAGTTAATATTATTTTATTAATTTAATTAAATAAAGTTGAATTATTGGATTATTATTATTATTATTTGGAGAAATAATTATTTGGAAAATATATAAGTTGGAAATAAGAGAAAGAGTCTCATTTTGGAACAGAAGGGTTTTACGTGAAAAAGTAGAGAAGCATCGTGAAAGAGGAAAAGGGCAAGAGAAGGAGCTGTAGAGCAAAGGTTGGAGAACGGAAAAGCTTGAAGCTCGAAGAGTTGCCGGATTGTTAAGGTAAGGGGGGTTTATCGTCGTTTAATGGGTATTATCGATTAACATGTAATGGGTAGTGATAAGCCGTCGATTGACCCTAATTGGGATTTAGAATGTTGAGAAATTATGTTGAATAAGTTGTATTAAAGCTGAAATTGAATTTGTGTTTGAGTGTATTGTGAATTTCTGAGCGTATAGCTTTTTACGGAAGTTGAATCGGAGGTCCGGAAGTCCTCCAACGGCGGAAAATGCGGAAACTCTGCATTCTGCCTTGTGTTAGCGCAGGAACTGCTGTTTCGCCTGCGTTAACCGGTTAACCCAGGGTGTTAACCGGTTAACACTGTTATAAATTGTGAAAAATGTTGAGTTTTGCCCGCGTTAACCGGTTAACCTATAGCGTTAACCGGTTAACACTGTTGCGTTTTGCCTGGAAGTGTAATTTTCCTGCGTTAACCGGTTAACCTATAGCGTTAACCGGTTAACACTGTTGCAGTATGTAAAAATGGTTGATTTTTATGATGTAAGTGTAATTGGTGATTGGCCTATTGTATCCAATTGTGATAAATAAATTCGTGGAGTCTAGGTTGTGAAATGTTGATGCAAATATGTTGATAAGTTGTTTTGTGGAAAATATTAAGTTGTAGGCTGATGAGCCAAAGTTGAATACAAGTTGTTTTGTTGAAAATGCTGAGTTGTAGGCTGATGAGCCAAAGTTGATTTTTAAGTTGTGTTGCTGAAAAAGCTGTTATGTTGTCGTTGTTATTATGTTGTTGAACTTTCAAGTCGTACATGCCATATACATTCATATGCATTAAGTCGGGGCTTTTGCTCACACCACGTTGGCCTGGATTGGCAAAAATTATGGGGCTTTTGCTCACACCACGTTGGCCTGGATTGGCAAAAATTTTATGTTGAAAGTTGAAGGTTTATGCCTTGATGCCCACTAAACTGGCAATGATTTTAAGTTGGGAGTTTTACTCCAAATGGTACCACATGCATGAAGAGTCGAGTCTCATTGAGTTGCATTTACGTTGTGTTTGAATATGATGTTGAGTTGAATATGCTGCTACCGAATGCATGATATGATGTGGGTGATTAACGTGTAAAGTTACTTAACATAACATGATGATTTATAATATTTGTTATATCGATTGAGGAACTCACCCTTACAGTTATATTTTTCAGGTAATGAGCAGTGAGTTGAGTAGAAGCTAGTGCTTGAAGTCTAGAGTGGTTTTAGTGGGTCATGCTCTGATAGATGTAACATCGGGACGGGATGTTCTATTTGTTGAATAAATGTTAATTTTAAAATATTACAGATGTTGAATGTTTCTATCCGCTGCGAATTTTTAAAGAAGTGTTTATGTTGAATTAAATAATAAGCATGACTGATTTTTACGGTGAATTATGTGAAGTATTATGTGACACCCTTGGTGCATGATTACTCTGATATTGATTTATATGCTGTTGTTTTAATTAACTATTTGGGGTATTTAGAAGGGTGTTACATTTAACATCAACATTTGCATCATTCGCACAATTCAATCAAATTTCATAAGTTTAACATTAACGTTTTCATCATTCACACAACTCAATCAAATTTCATGGGTTTAACAACAACATTTTTCATCATTCACACAATTCAATCAAATTTCATAGGTTGAACATCAACGTTTTCATCATTCACACAATTCAATCAAATTTCATAGGTTTAACAACAACATCTTCATCATTCGCATTATTCAATCAAATTTCATATATTTAACATCAACGTTTTCATCATTCACACAATTCAATCAAATGTCATAGGTTTAGCAGCAACATCTTCATCATTCACATTATTCAATCAAATTTCATAGGTTTGACAATAACATCATTATCATTCACACAATTTAATCAAATTTATTGGGTTTAACAACAACATTTGCATCATTCACACATGTCAATCAAATTTCATGGGTTTAACAACAACATTTTCTTCATCATTCGCACAATTCAATCAAATTTCGAAGGTTTACCATTAACATTTTCATCATTCCCACAATTCAATCAAATTTCATAAGTTTAAGATCAACGTTTTCATCGTTCACACAATTCAATCAAATATCATGGGTTTAACAACAACATTTTTCATCATTCACACAATTCAATTAAATTTCATAGGTTCAACATCAACGTCTTCATCATTCAAATAATTCAATCAAATTTCATGGGTTTAACAACAACATTTACATCATTCGCACAATTCAATCAAATTTCATAGGTTTAACATCAACATTTTCCTCATTCACACAATTCAATCAAATTTCATAAGTTTAACATCAACGTTTTCATCATTCACCCAATTCAATCAAATTTCATGGGTTTAATAACAACATTTTCATCATTCACACAATTCAATAAAATTTCATAGGTTTAACAACGACATCTTCATCATTCACACAATTCAATCAAATATCATGGGTTTAATAACAACTTTTTTATCATTCACACAATTTAATCTAATTTCATAGGTTTAACAACAACATCTTCATCATTCACACAATTCAATCTAATTTCATAGGTTTGACAACAACATTTTCTTCATCATTCGCACAATTCAATCAAATTTCATAGGTTTATCATCAACATTTTCATCATTCACACAATTCAATCAAATGTCATGGGTTTAAGATCAACGTTTTCATCATTCACACAATTCAATCAAATATCATGGGTTTAACAACAACATTTTTCATCATTCACATTATTCAATCAAATTTCATAGGTTTAACAACAACAATTTCTTCATCATTCGCACCATTCAATCAAATTTCATAGGTTTAACAACAACATTTTCATCATTCACAGAATTCAATCAAATTTCATAGGTTTGACAATAACATCATTATCATTCACACAATTCAACCAAATTTAATGGGTTTAACAACAACATTTGCATCATTCACACATGTCAATCAAATTTCATAGGTTTAACAACAACATTTTCTTCATCATTCGCACAATTCAATCAAATTTCATGGGTTTAACATCAATATTTTCATCATTCACACAATTCAATGAAATTTCATAGGTTTAAGATCAACGTTTTCATCATTCACACAATTCAATCAAATATCATGGGTTTACCAACAACATTTTCCATCATTCACACAATTCAATTAAATTTCATAGGTTTAACATCAATGTTTTCATCATTCACACAATTCAATCAAATTTCATGGGTTTAACAACAACATTTGCATCATTCGCACAATTCAAACAAATTTCATAGGTTTAACATCAACATTTGCATCATTCGCACAATTCAATCAAATTTCATAGGTTTAACATCTACATTTTCATCATTCACACAATTCAATCAAATTTTATACGTTTAACAACAACATTTTCATCACTCACAAAATTCAATCAAATTTCATAGGTTTAACAACAACATCTTCATCATTCGCATAATTCAATCAAATTTCATATGTTTAACATCAACGTTTTCATCATTCACACAATTCAATCAAATGTCATAGGTTTAACGACAACATTTTCATCATTCACACAATTCAATCAAATGTCATAGGTTTAGCAACAACATCTTCATCATTCACATTATTCAGTCAAATTTCATAGGTTGAACATCAACGTTTTCATCATTCATACAATTCAATCAAATTACATAGGTTTAACAACAACATTTTCTTCATCATTCGCACCATTCAATCAAATTTCATGGGTTTAACAAAACCATTTTCATCATTCACACAATTCAATCAAATTTCATAGGTTTGACAATAACATCATTATCATTCACACAATTCAATCAAATTTAATGGGTTTAACAACAACATTTGAATCATTCACACATGTCAATCAAATTTCATAGGTTTAACAACAACATTTTCTGGATCATTCGCACAATTCAATCAAATTTCATGGGTTTAACAACAACGTTTTTCATCATTCACACAATTCAATTAAATTTCATAGGTTTAACATCAATATTTTCATCATTCACACAATTCAATCGAACTTCATGGGTTTAACAACAACATTTGCATCATTCGCACAATTCAATCAAATTTCATAGGTTTAACATCAACATTTTCATCATTCACACAATTCTATCAAATTTCATAGGTTTAACAACAACATTTTCATCACTCACACAATTCAATCAAATTTCATGGGTTTAACAACAATATTTTCATCATTGACACAATTCAATCAAATTTCATAGGTTTAACAACAACATCTTCATCATTCACACAATTCAATCTAATTTCATAGGTTTAACAACAACATTTTCTTCATCATTCGCACAATTCAATCATATTTCATGGGTTTAACATTAATATTTTCATCATTCACACAATTCAATCAAATGTCATAGGTTTAAGATCAACGTTTTCATCATTCACACAATTCAATCAAATATCATGGATTTAACAACAACATTTTTCATCATTCACATTATTCAATCAAATTTCATAGGTTTAACAACAACATTTTCTTCATCATTCGCACCATTCAATCAAATTTCATAGGTTTAACAACAACATTTTCATCATTCACACAATTCAATCAAATTTCATAGGTTTGACAATAACATCATTATCATTCACACAATTCAACCAAATTTAATGGGTTTAACAACAACATTTGCATCATTCACACTTGTCAATCAAATTTCATAGGTTTAACAACAACATTTTCTTCATCATTCGCACAATTCAATCAAATTTCATGGGTTTAACATCAATATTTTCATCATTCACACTATTCAATCAAATTTCATAGGTTTAAGATCAACGTTTTCATCATTCACACAATTCAATCAAATATCATGGGTTTAACAACAACATTTGCATCATTCGCACAATTCAAACAAATTTCATAGGTTTAACATCAACATTTTCATCATTCACAAATTCAATCAAATTTCATAGGTTTAACAACAACATTTTCATCACTCACACAATCCAATCAAATTTAATAGGTTTAACAACAATATTTTCATCATTGACACAATTCAATCAAATTTCATAGGTTTAACATGAACATCTTCATTATTCGCATAATTCAATCAAATTTCATATGTTTAACATCAACGTTTTCATCATTCACACAATTCAATCAAATGTCATAGGTTTAACAACAACATTTTCATCATTCACACAATTCAATCAAATGTCATAGGTTTAGCAACAACATCTTCATCATTCACATTATTCAGTCAAATTTCATAGGTTTAACAACAACATTTTCTTCATCATTCGCACCATTCAATCAAATTTCAAAGGTTTAACATCAACATTTGCATCATTCGCACAATTCAATCAAATTTCATAAGTTTAACATCAACGTTTTCATCATTCACACAACTCAATCAAATTTCATGGGTTTAACAACAACATTTTTCATCATTCACACAATTCAATCAAATTTCATAGGTTGAACATCAACGTTTTCATCATTCACACAATTCAATCAAATTTCATAGGTTTAACAACAACATTTTCTTCATCATTCGCACCATTCAATCAAATTTCATGGGTTTAACAAAACCATTTTCATCATTCACACAATTCAATCAAATTTCATAGGTTTGACAATAACATCATTATCATTCACCCAATTCAATCAAATTTAATGGGTTTAACAACAACATTTGCATCATTCACACATGTCAATCAAATTTCATAGGTTTAACAACAACATTTTCTTGATCATTCGCACAATTCAATCAAATTTCATGGGTTTAAAAATAACGTTTTTCATCATTCACACAATTCAATCAAATTTCATAGGTTTAAGATCAACGTTTTCATCATTCACACAATTCAATCAAATAGCATGGGTTTAACAACAACATTTTTCATCATTCACACAATTCAATTAAATTTCATAGGTTTAACATCAATGTTTTCATCATTCACACAATTCAATCAAATTTCATGGGTTTAACAACAACATTTGCGTCATTCGCACAATTCAAACAAATTTCATAGGTTTAACATCAACATTTTCATCATTCACACAATTCAATCAAATTTCATAGGTTGAACATCAACGTTTTCATCATTCATACAATTCAATCAAATTTCATAGGTTTAACAACAACATTTTCTTCATCATTCGCACCATTCAATCAAATTTCATGGGTTTAACAAAACCATTTTCATCATTCACACAATTCAATCAAATTTCATAGGTTTGACAATAACATCATTATCATTCACACAATTCAATCAAATTTAATGGGTTTAACAATAACATTTGCATCATTCACACATGTCTATCAAATTTCATAGGTTTAACAACAACATTTTCTGGATCATTCGCACAATTCAATCAAATTTCATGGGTTTAACAACAACGTTTTTCATCATTCACACAATTCAATTAAATTATATAGGTTTAACATCAATATTTTCATCATTCACACAATTCAATCGAACTTCATGGGTTTAACAACAACATTTGCATCATTCGCACAATTCAATCAAATTTCATAGGTTTAACATCAACATTTTCATCATTCACACAATTCTATCAAATTTCATAGGTTTAACAACAACATTTTCATCACTCACACAATTCAATCAAATTTCATGGGTTTAACAACAATATTTTCATCATTGACACAATTCAATCAAATTTCATAGGTTTAACAACAACATCTTCATCATTCACACAATTCAATCTAATTTCATAGGTTTAACAACAACATTTTCTTCATCATTCGCACAATTCAATCATATTTCATGGGTTTAACATTAATATTTTCATCATTCACACAATTCATTCAAATGTCATAGGTTTAAGATCAACGTTTTCATCATTCACACAATTCAATCAAATATCATGGATTTAACAACAACATTTTTCATCATTCACATTATTCAATCAAATTTCATAGGTTTAACAACAACATTTTCTTCATCATTCGCACCATTCAATCAAATTTCCTAGGTTTAACAACAACATTTTCATCATTCACACAATTCAATCAAATTTCATAGGTTTGACAATAACATCATTATCATTCACACAATTCAACCAAATTTAATGGGTTTAACAACAACATTTGCATCATTCACACTTGTCAATCAAATTTCATAGGTTTAACAACAACATTTTCTTCATCATTCGCACAATTCAATCAAATTTCATGGGTTTAACATCAATATTTTCATCATTCACACAATTCAATCAAATTTCATAGGTTTAAGATCAACGTTTTCATCATTCACACAATTCAATCAAATATCATGGGTTTAACAACAACATTTTTCATCATTCACACAATTCAATTAAATTTCATAGGTTTAACATCAATGTTTTCATCATTCACACAATTCAATCAAATTTCATGGGTTTAACAACAACATTTGCATCATTCGCACAATTCAAACAAATTTCATAGGTTTAACATCAACATTTTCATCATTCACAAATTCAATCAAATTTCATAGGTTTAACAACAACATTTTCATCACTCACACAATCCAATCAAATTTAATAGGTTTAACAACAATATTTTCATCATTGACACAATTCAATCAAATTTCATAGGTTTAACATGAACATCTTCATTATTCGCATAATTCAATCAAATTTCATATGTTTAACATCAACGTTTTCATCATTCACACAATTCAATCAAATGTCATAGGTTTAACAACAACATTTTCATCATTCACACAATTCTATCAAATGTCATAGGTTTAGCAACAACATCTTCATCATTCACATTATTCAGTCAAATTTCATAGGTTTAACAACAACATTTTCTTCATCATTCGCACCATTCAATCAAATTTCAAAGGTTTAACATCAACATTTGCATCATTCGCACAATTCAATCAAATTTCATAAGTTTAACATCAACGTTTTCATCATTCACACAACTCAATCAAATTTCATGGGTTTAACAACAACATTTTTCATCATTCACACAATTCAATCAAATTTCATAGGTTGAACATCAACGTTTTCATCATTCACACAATTCAATCAAATTTCATAGGTTTAACAACAACATTTTCTTCATCATTCGCACCATTCAATCAAATTTCATGGGTTTAACAAAACCATTTTCATCATTCACACAATTCAATCAAATTTCATAGGTTTGACAATAACATCATTATCATTCACCCAATTCAATCAAATTTAATGGGTTTAACAACAACATTTGCATCATTCACACATGTCAATCAAATTTCATAGGTTTAACAACAACATTTTCTTGATCATTCGCACAATTCAATCAAATTTCATGGGTTTAAAAATAACGTTTTTCATCATTCACACAATTCAATCAAATTTCATAGGTTTAAGATCAACGTTTTCATCATTCACACAATTCAATCAAATAGCATGGGTTTAACAACAACATTTTTCATCATTCACACAATTCAATTAAATTTCATAGGTTTAACATCAATGTTTTCATCATTCACACAATTCAATCAAATTTCATGGGTTTAACAACAACATTTGCGTCATTCGCACAATTCAAACAAATTTCATAGGTTTAACATCAACATTTTCATCATTCACACAATTCAATCAAATTTCATAGGTTGAACATCAACGTTTTCATCATTCATACAATTCAATCAAATTTCATAGGTTTAACAACAACATTTTCTTCATCATTCGCACCATTCAATCAAATTTCATGGGTTTAACAAAACCATTTTCATCATTCACACAATTCAATCAAATTTCATAGGTTTGACAATAACATCATTATCATTCACACAATTCAATCAAATTTAATGGGTTTAACAATAACATTTGCATCATTCACACATGTCTATCAAATTTCATAGGTTTAACAACAACATTTTCTGGATCATTCGCACAATTCAATCAAATTTCATGGGTTTAACAACAACGTTTTTCATCATTCACACAATTCAATTAAATTATATAGGTTTAACATCAATATTTTCATCATTCACACAATTCAATCGAACTTCATGGGTTTAACAACAACATTTGCATCATTCGCACAATTCAATCAAATTTCATAGGTTTAACATCAACATTTTCATCATTCACACAATTCTATCAAATTTCATAGGTTTAACAACAACATTTTCATCACTCACACAATTCAATCAAATTTCATGGGTTTAACAACAATATTTTCATCATTGACACAATTCAATCAAATTTCATAGGTTTAACAACAACATCTTCATCATTCACACAATTCAATCTAATTTCATAGGTTTAACAACAACATTTTCTTCATCATTCGCACAATTCAATCATATTTCATGGGTTTAACATTAATATTTTCATCATTCACACAATTCATTCAAATGTCATAGGTTTAAGATCAACGTTTTCATCATTCACACAATTCAATCAAATATCATGGATTTAACAACAACATTTTTCATCATTCACATTATTCAATCAAATTTCATAGGTTTAACAACAACATTTTCTTCATCATTCGCACCATTCAATCAAATTTCATAGGTTTAACAACAACATTTTCATCATTCACACAATTCAATCAAATTTCATAGGTTTGACAATAACATCATTATCATTCACACAATTCAATCAAATTTAATGGGTTTAACAACAACATTTGCATCATTCACACTTGTCAATCAAATTTCATAGGTTTAACAACAACATTTTCTTCATCATTCGCACAATTCAATCAAATTTCATGGGTTTAACATCAATATTTTCATCATTCACACAATTCAATCAAATTTCATAGGTTTAAGATCAACGTTTTCATCATTCACACAATTCAATCAAATATCATGGGTTTAACAACAACATTTTTCATCATTCACACAATTCAATTAAATTTCATAGGTTTAACATCAATGTTTTCATCATTCACACAATTCAATCAAATTTCATGGGTTTAACAACAACATTTGCATCATTCGCACAA
This sequence comes from Lathyrus oleraceus, assembly GCF_024323335.1. Classification (NCBI taxonomy): domain Eukaryota; kingdom Viridiplantae; phylum Streptophyta; class Magnoliopsida; order Fabales; family Fabaceae; genus Lathyrus; species Lathyrus oleraceus. The sequence goes on along the minus strand of NW_026112874.1, from coordinate 5,480 downwards.
TTCAAACAAATTTCATAGGTTTAACATCAACATTTTCATCATTCACACAATTCAATCAAATTTCATAGGTTTAACAACAACATTTTCATCACTCACACAATCCAATCAAATTTAATAGGTTTAACAACAATATTTTCATCATTGACACAATTCAATCAAATTTCATAGGTTTAACATGAACATCTTCATTATTCGCATAATTCAATCAAATTTCATATGTTTAACATCAACGTTTTCATCATTCACACAATTCAATCAAATGTCATAGGTTTAACAACAACATTTTCATCATTCACACAATTCAATCAAATGTCATAGGTTTAGCAACAACATCTTCATCATTCACATTATTCAGTCAAATTTCATAGGTTTAACAACAACATTTTCTTCATCATTCGCACCATTCAATCAAATTTCAAAGGTTTAACATCAACATTTGCATCATTCGCACAATTCAATCAAATTTCATAAGTTTAACATCAACGTTTTCATCATTCACACAACTCAATCAAATTTCATGGGTTTAACAACAACATTTTTCATCATTCACACAATTCAATCAAATTTCATAGGTTGAACATCAACGTTTTCATCATTCACACAATTCAATCAAATTTCATAGGTTTAACAACAACATTTTCTTCATCATTCGCACCATTCAATCAAATTTCATGGGTTTAACAAAACCATTTTCATCATTCACACAATTCAATCAAATTTCATAGGTTTGACAATAACATCATTATCATTCACCCAATTCAATCAAATTTAATGGGTTTAACAACAACATTTGCATCATTCACACATGTCAATCAAATTTCATAGGTTTAACAACAACATTTTCTTGATCATTCGCACAATTCAATCAAATTTCATGGGTTTAAAAACAACGTTTTTCATCATTCACACAATTCAATCAAATTTCATAGGTTTAAGATCAACGTTTTCATCATTCACACAATTCAATCAAATAGCATGGGTTTAACAACAACATTTTCATCATTCACACAATTCAATTAAATTTCATAGGTTTAACATCAATGTTTTCATCATTCACACAATTCAATCAAATTTCATGGGTTTAACAACAACATTTGCATCATTCGCACAATTCAAACAAATTTCATAGGTTTAACATCAACATTTTCATCATTCACACAATTCAATCAAATTTCATAGGTTTAACAACAACATTTCATCACTCACACAATCCAATCAAATTTAATAGGTTTAACAACAATATTTTCATCATTGACACAATTCAATCAAATTTCATAGGTTTAACATGAACATCTTCATTATTCGCATAATTCAATCAAATTTCATATGTTTAACATCAACGTTTTCATCATTCACACAATTCAATCAAATGTCATAGGTTTAACAACAACATTTTCATCATTCACACAATTCAATCAAATGTCATAGGTTTAGCAACAACATCTTCATCATTCACATTATTCAGTCAAATTTCATAGGATTAACAACAACATTTTCTTCATCATTCGCACCATTCAATCAAATTTCAAAGGTTTAACATCAACATTTGCATCATTCGCACAATTCAATCAAATTTCATAAGTTTAACATCAACGTTTTCATCATTCACACAACTCAATCAAATTTCATGGGTTTAACAACAACATTTTTCATCATTCACACAATTCAATCAAATTTCATAGGTTAAACATCAACGTTTTCATCATTCACACAATTCAATCAAATTTCATAGGTTTAACAACAACATTTTCTTCATCATTCGCACCATTCAATCAAATTTCATGGGTTTAACAAAACCATTTTCATCATTCACACAATTCAATCAAATTTCATAGGTTTGACAATAACATCATTATCATTCACCCAATTCAATCAAATTTAATGGGTTTAACAACAACATTTGCATCATTCACACATGTCAATCAAATTTCATAGGTTTAACAACAACATTTTCTTGATCATTCGCACAATTCAATCAAATTTCATGGGTTTAAAAACAACGTTTTTCATCATTCACACAATTCAATCAAATTTCATAGGTTTAAGATCAACGTTTTCATCATTCACACAATTCAATCAAATAGCATGGGTTTAACAACAACATTTTTCATCATTCACACAATTCAATTAAATTTCATAGGTTTAACATCAATGTTTTCATCATTCACACAATTCAATCAAATTTCATGGGTTTAACAACAACATTTGCATCATTCGCACAATTCAAACAAATTTCATAGGTTTAACATCAACATTTTCATCATTCACACAATTCAATCAAATTTCATAGGTTTAACAACAACATTTTCATCACTCACACAATCCAATCAAATTTAATAGGTTTAACAACAATATTTTCATCATTGACACAATTCAATCAAATTTCATAGGTTTAACATGAACATCTTCATTATTCGCATAATTCAATCAAATTTCATATGTTTAACATCAACGTTTTCATCATTCACACAATTCAATCAAATGTCATAGGTTTAACAACAACATTTTCTTCATCATTCGCACAATTCAATCAAATGTCATAGGTTTAGCAACAACATCTTCATCATTCACATTATTCAGTCAAATTTCATAGGTTTAACAACAACATTTTCTTCATCATTCGCACCATTCAATCAAATTTCAAAGGTTTAACATCAACATTTGCATCATTCGCACAATTCAATCAAATTTCATAAGTTTAACATCAACGTTTTCATCATTCACACAACTCAATCAAATTTCATGGGTTTAACAACAACATTTTTCATCATTCACACAATTCAATCAAATTTCATAGGTTGAACATCAACGTTTTCATCATTCACACAATTCAATCAAATTTCATAGGTTTAACAACAACATTTTCTTCATCATTCGCACCATTCAATCAAATTTCATGGGTTTAACAAAACCATTTTCATCATTCACACAATTCAATCAAATTTCATAGGTTTGACAATAACATCATTATCATTCACCCAATTCAATCAAATTTAATGGGTTTAACAACAACATTTGCATCATTCACACATGTCAATCAAATTTCATAGGTTTAACAACAACATTTTCTTGATCATTCGCACAATTCAATCAAATTTCATGGGTTTAAAAACAACGTTTTTCATCATTCACACAATTCAATCAAATTTCATAGGTTTAAGATCAACGTTTTCATCATTCACACAATTCAATCAAATAGCATGGGTTTAACAACAACATTTTTCATCATTCACACAATTCAATTAAATTTCATAGGTTTAACATCAATGTTTTCATCATTCACACAATTCAATCAAATTTCATGGGTTTAACAACAACATTTGCATCATTCGCACAATTCAAACAAATTTCATAGGTTTAACATCAACATTTTCATCATTCACACAATTCAATCAAATTTCATAGGTTTAACAACAACATTTTCATCACTCACACAATCCAATCAAATTTAATAGGTTTAACAACAATATTTCATCATTGACACAATTCAATCAAATTTCATAGGTTTAACATTAACATCTTCATCATTCGCATAATTCAATCAAATTTCATATGTTTAACATCAACGTTTTCATCATTCACACAATTCAATCAAATGTCATAGGTTTAACAACAAATTTTCATCATTCACACAATTCAATCAAATGTCATAGGTTTAGCAACAACATCTTCATCATTCACATTATTCAGTCAAATTTCATAGGTTAACAACAACATTTTCTTCATCATTCGCACCATTCAATCAAATTTCAAAGGTTTAACATCAACATTTGCATCATTCGCACAATTCAATCAAATTTCATAAGTTTAACATCAACGTTTTCATCATTCACACAACTCAATCAAATTTCATGGGTTTAACAACAACATTTTTCATCATTCACACAATTCAATCAAATTTCATAGGTTGAACATCAACGTTTTCATCATTCACACAATTCAATCAAATTTCATAGGTTTAACAACAATATTTTCTTCATCATTCGCACCATTCAATCAAATTTCATGGGTTTAACAAAACCATTTTCATCATTCACACAATTCAATCAAATTTCATAGGTTTGACAATAACATCATTATCATTCACCCAATTCAATCAAATTTAATGGGTTTAACAACATCACTTTTCATCATTCACACATTCAATCAAATTCATGGGTTTAACAACAACATTTTTCATCATTCACACAATTCAATAAATTTCATAGGTTTAACATCAATGTTTTCATCATTCACACAATTCAATCAAATTTCATGGGTTTAACAACAACATTTGCATCATTCACACAATTCAAACAAATTTCATAGGTTTAACATCAACATTTCATCATTCACACAATTCAATCAAATTTCATAGGTTAACAACAACATTTTCATCACTCACACAATTCAATCAAATTTCATAGGTTTAACAACAATATTTCATCATTCACACAATTCAATCAAATTTCATAGGTTTAACATGAACATCTTCATTATTCGCATAATTCAATCAAATTTCATATGTTTAACATCAACGTTTTCATCATTCACACAATTCAATCAAAGTCATAGGTTTAACAACAAATTTTTTCATCATTCACACAATTCAATCAAATTCATAGGTTTAGCAACAACATCTTCATCATTCACATTATTCAGTCAAATTTCATAGGTTTAACAACAACATTTTTCATCATTCGCACCATTCAATCAAATTTCAAGGTTTAACATAACTTGCATCATTCACACAATTCAATCAAATTTCATAAGTTTAACATCAACGTTTTCATCATTCACACAACTCAATCAAATTCATGGGTTTAACAACAACATTTTTCATCATTCACACAATTCAATCAAATTTCATAGGTTTAACATCAACGTTTTCATCATCACACAATTCAATCAAATTTCATAGGTTAACAACAACATTTTCTCATCATTCGCACCATTCAATCAAATTTCATGGGTTTAACAAAACATTTTCATCATTCACACAATTCAATCAAATTTCATAGGTTTGACAATAACATCATTATCATTCACCAATTCAATCAAATTTAATGGGTTTAACAACAACATTTGCATCATTCACACATGTCAATCAAATTTCATAGGTTAACAACAACATTTTCTTGATCATTCGCACAATTCAATCAAATTTCATGGGTTTAAAAACAACGTTTTTCATCATTCACACAATTCAATCAAATTTCATAGGTTTAAGATCAACGTTTCATCATTCACACAATTCAATCAATAGCATGGGTTTAACAACAACATTTTCATCATTCACACAATTCAATTAAATTTCATAGGTTTAACATCAATGTTTTCATCATCCACAATTCAATCAAATTTCATGGGTTAACAACAACATTTGCATCATTCGCACAATTCAAACAAATTTCATAGGTTTAACATCAACATTTTCATCATTCACACAATTCAATCAAATTTCATAGGTTTAACAACAAATTTTCATCACTCACACAATC
>NW_026112873.1:0-56099 GCF_024323335.1 Lathyrus oleraceus | reverse complement strand
TCAGCCATCCAGATATTGTTTGAAGGACTAAATGATACATTATAACATGCATAATTTGCCATCTCCATCTTTTCTTTTTTTTTTCTTCTCATTTAAATACTATGTTTTTCTTTTACGTGAATAACATGCAATTATGATGAACAATGATGTATTAGAGCTGGCAAATGCAGTTTACATTTTTGTGCTACTATTTACAGGATGCTCTATTTTTCATGATCTATGCTGACATTATGGTTGCTTTTTGATGATAGTTTTTTTGTGTAATAAACATTACGTATATCCGCTTCCGCCATACCCTAAATTTAGACATTGAACCCTATTAGTTACTTAAAACAAATTCAAATGGATGAAAACTAACTGATGACGATATCAGAATGTTCGTACCGGCTTTCCGAATGTCTTCTTTTATTTCTGAAAATATTAAATTTTTTTTAAAATTGTTTAAAAAACTAATGTGACATTAATCAGATAAATAAAGTATAAAAAAAACTAATGAGACATTAAGTCAGATAAATAGAATATAAAAAGAGAAATATATAAATACCAAATTAAATTCTGAACTTAAAAAAAAAAATTATTACATTATCTAAGTGATAAAAATCCATTATTCGGTCTATTTAATTATCAACCGTTCATAAAGAATATAAGAATAAGATCGCTTTATTTATAAAAATAATAATTTATTGAGAAATTTTAATATAACATACCAAAAAATAAGCATATTAATATTTTAACTATAGAATATGCAACTTTTATCTCAAGCACTTTAAAGTTGAGCACATAACTGATTAAATTAATATGTAACTATTTTAAAACACATAAGGCTTAGTCAACACCTTCAGTCAGCTTCTATAGTCACATATATAAAGCCCTTGGTCGAACTGAGTCTGAATCTTACACTTTCTAGATGCTGCAAATGTTCATAAAATCCAAAGGTATATACAAATTCAGAATTTCAATAAGAAAGTCAAGAAATAATACTTAGAATATATGCCACAAGATTTGGTACTATAACACACAGTAAAGGTTTCAGAATGCAATAAGGGTGTCTTTTGTTTGTAAAAATCACATTGTGTAATAACAATACACTCTGATGATCTAGTAAAGTAAAAAACACAGTATTCTCTGATGATACAACTCATGTTTGATGACGGCCAGGGTCGACCCAATTATATCGGAGCCCCGTTTTAATTACAAAAATGGGCCCATTTTTTTAAAACATAATTATAATAATTAAAAAAATATTAAAAATACATTATATATAAATTAAAATAAATTTAATTATATTTATTTGAATTTTGATCAATCTTGATTTTTCTATGTATTGAGTTTTTATTCGTAATATTTTTTTCGATTATTGAGTTTTTTTAAACAATTTTATTCATTTTTATTGATATTTATTAAAAAAAATTGAAATTTTCAAAAATTTGGGCCCTCTAATATTTATGGCCCTGTGCTGCAGCACATGCACATGGGCGACCCTGATGTCGCTTACAACAAACTATCCATTGTTATACTTATTAGTGAATGAATGAAGAAGACATCACATCACCATGAAATAATGATAATAAAATATTCATTTATTATTATCACAATTGCATTTAATTTTTAATACGTTACTGTCATAAGAAAAGTCATAAACACACTGTTTTATATAAATAACAATCTGTTAATTTTTTTTAATACCTCACCATAACAACTATCAGATTCACTATATATTCATATTACCATACAATCAGCAATTGAAAATTTAATCTTAGATCTTAACATTCATAAAATGATTTGTTAGATGAGAAGGTATTAACTCTTTATCCCAAATATTGTATTTGTTCTTAACAAAATATACTTTTATATTCTAAATATTAATATTATTATTTTTTCTTTAAAAAATAATTGATTTCAATATTTTATTGCTATATATTTTTTCCTTCAGAGATGCAATGATAAACAAATATTTATACCACTAATTGATACAAGAAGAAAACTTATATACCATGAAAAGTATAGAAATAGTTCGGGAAAATGAAACATACAAAAGAGTCAAGACTTAAAAACATCATGGTTTTTACAAATGACTACTGTTAACAAGTATTCAATACTCAAAATCCACATTTCACACCATTATTTTGAATTTGTTGTCATAGAAATAATTTCAAAAAGAGTTGGAGACAACAATGTTCTCTCTGGTAGTGTTATACACAAGTTACCCTACAATAATATAAATTATATTATACAACTACGTTATGTTTCTTTTTAGACATAAATGGAGTGCTTCATGCCCTTGGACATGAAGAAAATGTTTACTTACAAGAAAAACCTACAAAAATTCCCAGACTTAAATTGAGGCTACAAGAGTAAGATTTCAACTACACATATTTTCCTATTCATATATTCATATATAAATTAAGTATACTAAATTAAAATTAATCTTACATTCTAAACATAATTGTTAAGGTCACATTGTGTAAAACTTTGAAAATTTGATGACAAGTCAACCAGAAAGAAGCGCCATTGTTGCAATCACCTCTACAACAGTGAATATGTTTAGAGGTAACTATATATTTAACGTTATAGATATTTTATTCACTCAAAATATTACCATTTTCATAAATAAATCTAAATTTTTATTCCACAGATGAATACTTCATCAACTCAACTTTTATTGTCATAATGGCAATGACACTAGAGTCAGATACACAAGTACACTATAAATTTTATTTAAACAACTCTTTTGAAAATACAATTCTAAAGTTATTTTACTTCCCAATTTTTCTAAACTTCTAAACATGAGAGGTTTTCTTCATAGTTTTATCAACTATAAATGAAATTGATGATACGTTTGGATGGCATTATATTGAATGTGCAAACAGTATGAAGAAGTTTAACAAAAAGCCCATAAATTGAAATTTACTTTGTGTGAAACACCTTCTAAGTATCCAAAACAAGGTTAGACATTTGCAATCATAAACCATTTTATCAAAATTATTATTAATATAATATAAAAAAAGCATGTAATCACAAGTTCAAAATAATGCTGAAAATGTCCGATGAAACCGCTAAAGCGACTTTGACATTTTTGATCAAGAGACCCAAAAGCTACTAAATACAACAGCTCAAATGCTCTTGCAACAACAACCTAACATGTTTACACCATCAATTCTACATAACCTCTGTCATTGTACTCTTATTTTTGAAATAAAATTATCTATAAAAAACTTAAAAGAAGGATTGCAAATTTACACAATATCACGAACTTTTGTACCAACCGCTATTTTACAAGAATCAATTCTGAAAATACATTTTAACATGTAATTAAATTTGTACTACAATCATACAAATATACTACTAATTTTATGAATACAAACAATATACTTATCACATATAGGAGTCCATATCACCACAATGATTTAAAATAAAGAAGATCACCAAGAAGAATAAGAGAAGAGGAACAACAACAACAACAACAACTTAGTGCTGAGCGAAGGCTAATCATAACATCATCAGATGATGAAACATATATCAAAGGGAATTCTAAAAATAATAATAGCAACAATGATCTTCATATATTATCCTGTGACGACGAGTCACTTCTCATACACAAATTAAAGAGTCGAAAATCTATTAAAGCAAAACAAAGAAACAACAAAATCTCATCCAAGAAAAACAATAACAAAAACCATAAAAATTGATTCCAATTTTGAAGATTCCTTTTATGTTTTAAAATTTAATTTCATGTTTCGCCTTCATTTCCATTATTTATAAATGTATTAGTTTTCAATTAAAATTAGACTATTTTCTTTTGTTATGATAATCTTATTATCTATATTATAGAGTTTTTATAATAAATAATATCTACCATAAATAAAGTATTATTTTATTTCAACAACTTCTATTTACTACCCGCACGGTCTTCTTAACCACCGTGCATCACGCGGGTCCTATTCTAGTAACTATTATTTCATATACATCATGGTACAAAGTTATTTGGACTACAAGACCAAATCAGATTATTGAGCAAGATTTGATAAGTACTAGTCAGCAAATTGGAATTCATTTATCAACAAATTTTTTTTCTTCCATTTGAACTAATTTCAATAATTATTTAGTTTCTTTGATATGTGCAATTGTCGTAGCTCTCGAGTAAGAAATCTTTATAGAACTAATAATAGAAATCAAGATTTTGTCTGAAGCTAATAATCAATGGAAAGAACCCTAATCTTACTATAGTCTTAAACTTTAAGGAATTTTTGATTCAGTACCTTGAAACAAAAAACCAAAAAAAAAAAAAAAAATTATTTTGTAGTACTTGATCTCGTCACTAATCGTCACTTATTTTTAACTATATAAGAATATGTGGAGCTCGACATGTCTGGAAGCACATGAGAATGTTCTTTTTCTGATATTATTACCAATATTAGATATTAGGTTAGCCATAGCATTACTATACCCTCCATATTCATTGCGGTATGGTTATTTGTCAGCTTGGGTTGAACTTACGATATATTTGGAAGCCTCCATCCAGACGAGTATTTTATAGAAACCCGACAAGGAATTCCTTTAATAATTGGCCATTTTGATTTTGGAACAACTCGATGAATTTAGTTAATCTTTTTAGGAGGCTCCAATGACCATAGATAGGACCTATCAATTTTTTAGAGTCCGATGGTTGGCTGTTCACTAACGGTATCCACCGTTTCTTTTTTGGGATCAATATGAGCAATGCAGTTCATCCAACGATAAACCTAATCTGAATTACAGAACTATGACACAATCAAACACAAATGAACAAAATGTTGAATTCAATCGTATCAGTCTCTACTGGGGTTTATTACTCATTTTTGTACTTTCTTTTTTATTCTCAATTTATTTCTTCAATTAATTCATCAATAATATAAGAAATGAGAATATATATATATATATATATATATATATATATATATATATATATATATACTAGAATTCTCTTATCCTATTCGGAAGGATATCATTTCATAATTATATATATGATTGTTTAGGTCTCTAGTATGAATAACTACTTGATCAAATATGGAGGAAAGTAGGATAAATGGCCAATACTACTGGAAGAATTCCTCTTTGGATAGTAGGTACTATAACCGCTATTATTGTGATTGGTTTAACTGGTATTTTCTTTTAAGGTTCATATTCCGGATTGGGATCATCCCTCTAATAATGAGATGAATTTCTTTTTCAAAATGAAAGCATAAGAACTCTACAGTGATCCACTCTTTCTTTGATGAATTCGAGTGGGTCCCGTTGAGTTTTTAATAATCAGAATATTTTTGAAAGTGAGTCAATACATAACTTTATTCTATGTTTCAAAAAATTCCATTTCCTTTTTTAGGATGTGAATGAAAATATAATCTTAATAGAAATATATTTCTAATATAGACTCATGATTCAATTCTTTTTTTTAAAGTTAATTAAGAAACTTGTATTTGGTGAATTCAATTCCCACTCTTTTTTATTTGGTCATTCCTTCACTACGTATCTATTTTGACATAAACAATAAAGAATCACTCTAGGAAAAGATAAATTATCCCTCCTAGAATTCTGTTTTCCCCTTTTCTATTTCTATTTTACTTAATATATTGTACCTAAATGTTAATAGCACATAATAAAATGTTACGCAAACAAAATATTTTACTTTTATAAATAATTTAATAAAGATGGATATTAACATTATTATAAACATTTATATCATTTAAGAAAAACTCATGAAATAATGACAATAAATATAATAGACTATTTTTTAAATCATTAAAGAAAACGGATGAATTAATGGACCTGAGTTACACATTTTGGTGAATATAATAATAAAACTTTATAATGGTCTAAGATTTATTATCACTCACAACTTATACCATTTAAAACGGATTGATATGGTTGTTTACTTACATATTAAGTAATTGACTAATTTAATTTTATCATAATTAAGAATTAATATTCATTTATTATTATTACAAGCATGTTTTACATGTTTAATAATTAATTTTATTATAATTAACCGTTCATTGGATTCCAATTGCATTATAATTTGCAATTTATAATCAATATACATGGTTTACTTATATATTCTTATTATTACTATTACTATTATTATTAATATTCATATCAACTTTTTTAAATATAACATGGGAAACAATCAATATAAAAAAATCATTTTGTACAAAATTTTATTCATATTTATAAATAATTATATTTATTCTTTTTATAATCAAATCTTGTGCCTTCAGCAACTACTCCTGCAACTCTCTGAGCATAACATTCCTCTCAGCAGTCAACTTGTTGACTTCATCTACTACCGAAAATGGAGTATCCCCTCTTACTAACATTGGTGGGGTTCTTCCATATAAGACTTCAAAAGGAGTGGCATTCAAGGATGCATGGTAATTGGTATTGTACTAAACTGCCCAAGCCAACCATTTTGGCCACTATTTTGGTTTAAGCTCAGTCGCACATCTCAAATAAGTCTCTAAACACCTATTGCCACCTCAATTTTCCCATCTGACTGAGGACGGTAAGCACTATTGTACTTCAATCCATTACCTGCCTGTTTAAACAATTAAGACCAGAAATTACTTTAAAAAAACCTTATCTCTATCAGAGACTATGGAGATAGGGAAACCATGTAGCCTGACCACTTATTTTATGAATAAGTCAGTAATGTTCTTAGCAGTATAAGGATGGCTCATATGAAGGAAATGAGCATATTTTGTCAATCTATCCACCACTATCATCACAATATCCACTCCATACACCTTAGGCAACCCTCACACATGAAGTCCATAGAAATGTTACTCCATGTCTGTGTTGGTATACGCAAATGTTGTAGCAATCCTCCATGGCTCAAGGTTTGATACTTATTCCTTTGACACACTTCACAAGCCTGCACATACTCTTATATCCTCTTTCTCATACCCTCCCAATACACCACACTAGAATTTTTTTTGTAAGTCCTTAGGTATCCTGAGTTCCCTTCCACAACAGTATCATGGAACTCATGTAAGATCCAAGCAAATCTGGGTGATTGCTTTGGAACCACTATTCTGCCTTCATGATACAACCTACCACCTTTGAGCTGAAAACCAGTTTGGCTACTAGGATCTGCTAGCAGGACCTGCACTATAGCCTTTAATTTTTCATCACCTTGTACTTCTTCCTCCCATCCTTATCTCTCCTAGGGAATTGAGACTTAAATCATGCATACTGACAAGGGAACATTCCCTGATTCTCTCTCTTCTGCCACCTCTCCCATGTGCTGCTAACATAATTAATTTTGAGTGGGAGTGGAATTATTCCCCAACTCTCTCTTCCTATGTGTCCTCCTATACACCTTGCTATATCTATCACATTGAAATTGATCCTTCTAGCAAGCTAGATCACTAAAAGAGATCACTGAAATTGATAGTACAGATTCTACGAGCTAACCAAGTATTATTGGACAACAATTTAAACTACTTAGGTTTTTCAATGCAAAAAAAAAATTGAAGTATATAAAAAAAAATCTTGGTCATATCAATAAGGTCATGATATTTCTATTTCTTTGTCTTTTTTTATTACATATAATGGATCTGTCTAAACCGCTGCATGATTTCCTTATAGTCTTTGTGGGATCAGGTCTTATATTAGAAAGTTTAGGAGTAGTATTACATACCAACCCCATTTTTTCTGCTTTTTGTTGGGACTGGTTCTGGTTTATATATTTTAGCAAACTCGCATGTTGTAGCTGTGCCATAGCTACTTATTTACGTGGGAGCTACTAACATTTTAATCATATTTGCTGTGATGTTCATGAATAGTTCTGAATATTAACAAGATTTAAATCTTTGGACCGTAGGGGATGGAATGACTTTGATCGTTTGTATAAGTATTTTAGTTTCACTAATCTATTTATATATATTAAATCTAATGCTTCAAATAATTTTGCGACAGTTAACACTGAATTCCTAAAAAATAGTCCACATCATCCTATTAGCTTATGTGTATACCTTCTACTAAACCACTAATCAAAACACCATTATCTTCCAACACCCATTCTTTGACTCTTTCTCTATCTATTTATATATATTAAATTTAATGCTTCAAATAATTTTGCAACACTTAACACTGACTTCCTAAAAAATAGTCCACATCATCCTATTAGCTTATGTGAATACCTTTTACTAAACCACTAATCAAAACACCATTATCTTTCAACACCCATTCTTTGACTCTTTTTCTACCCAAACCCCTTTTTCACTTTCCCTAATTCTCCAATACCACATTATAATGAATATTGAATCATAATTTATTAACTAAAATAAGAACTCGCTTTTAAGTATTTTTAAAGTCATTGACTCATTGTTTTTAGTTGGTATGATGAATCATAATTTATTTAATTTGTATTATAAATATTATAGGAAAATATAGTTTTATACATTTTTTGGTCAATATTATTTTTGTACAAATAATAAATATACTATTTTTACTTTACTCAATTTTAAAAAAATATACATATAAGATTTTTATCTCAAATATTAATAGCATTACAAAGGAGCATAACAAAAAATTACCAAAGTACAACATTTACTTATATATTAATATTATTATGAATATTCATATAATTTTTTTAATATAACATAGGATACAATCAATATGAAAATAAATAAAAGCGGTCATTTTTATATATTATTTTATTCATGTTAATAGTTAATTATATTTATTATTTTTAATAATATAATTAATTTTATTTAAATTAGAAATAATAAACATAGATATAAAATTTTATATTATTATAAGAACTAAATTATAAATAGTAAACATATATATTATATTATATTCAACAAAAACTGAACATTTTATATTATTATGAGAATTAAATTTTACACCTTTACAATTAGAGGCATAGGAAATATGTACAATGTATTATATATATTAATCACTGTCTCTAACATTAATAGAATTACACGGTATAAAAAAGTTACTAAGATAAATATTCAATAAAAACAAATATTAGTCTCGAAATTATTCATAATTAATAGTTATTAAATTGATCTATCACAATTTAATTTAAATCAACAAAATTTAAATTTTAATCTATAATAAAAAAAGTTAATTTTAGTCTTTTAAAAAAATAAATTTTATTTGACACTAATAATAGAAGAAGGGAAACTATTTTAAAGACAAAACGTCATAAATCACTGTAAAAAGTTATTCAAAACATTAATGTCATAAAATTTAATGTCATCATTAAAAAAACTGAATGCTGATAGAATATTTATAAAAAATTATATGTAAAGTTGTTCCCAATTAAATGCAGTAATGAATATAAAAAATATTTAAATTTTTTATTATTACCATTACAACTAAAAATTGAAAAACTAATTGACGTCTATTACATTTTACTTTTGACTAATCATCTGTAATTTAATTTAATTTTTAATTTTTATTCACATCAAATTTACAACTATTTATTTCCTAATGACAATATAAAATTATAACATTCATATGTGAACTAAATTGAAATATTTATTAACAATAAAAATTTAATAAAAATTTAATCAAATTATAATAAAACAATTTCTCTACATTTTCATTTAACCATTAATATTATTATTTATCAAAAAAGTATAAATAATGAATATAATGTCATTTTAAAAATTAAATAATGAATATCATAAATAACTAAAAAAAATATAATTCACGTTATTATTCTTAACTGAATGATGCATATGAATAATAAATATATTACTTTATTTCTAAATATTAACAAAATTAATACATATAAAATTTTATTTTAAATATTAATAGCACATAATAAAATGTTACACAAACAAAATATTTTATTTTTGTAAATAATTTAATAAAGATGGATATTAACATTATTATAAACATTTATATCATTTAAAAAAAACTCATGAAATAAGGACAATAAATATAAGAGACTATTTTTTAAATCATGAAAGAAAATTGATGAATTGATGGACCTGAGTTACACATTTTGGTGAATATAATAATAAAATTTTATAATGGTTTAAGATTTATTATCACTCACAACTCATACCGTTTAAAACGGATTGATATGGTTGTTTACTTACATATATTAAGTAATTGACTAATTTAATTTTATCATAATTAAGAGTTAATATTCATTTAATATTATGACAACCATATTTTACACGTTTAATAATTATTTTTATGATAATTAACGGTTCATTGGATTCCAATTACATTATAATTTGCAATTTATAATCAATATACATGGTTTACTTATATTATTATTATTATTAATATTATTATTTTATAAATATTCATATCAATTTTTTTTAAATATAACATAGGAAATAATCAATATAAAAAAGATCATTTTGTACAAAATTTTATTCATATTTACAAATAATTATATTTATTCTTTTTATAATCAAAATAATATTCTTCATATTGTTGGTAAATTACAAATAATAAACGTAGATATTAGATGACTATAATCAATATTTATTAAAAATAATGCATCACCATGTAGCATAT
This sequence comes from Lathyrus oleraceus, assembly GCF_024323335.1. Lineage (NCBI taxonomy): Eukaryota > Viridiplantae > Streptophyta > Magnoliopsida > Fabales > Fabaceae > Lathyrus > Lathyrus oleraceus. The sequence goes on along the minus strand of NW_026112873.1, from coordinate 45,572 downwards.
ATTATACTATATGAAGGCCATTAATTAAAGTATTAAAATAAAATTCATTTGAATCATAAAAAATTAATCTAGTCTATCAAAAAAAATGTTTATTTATGATACTAATAAATAAACTGAATCTTGATAAAATATTTACAATAAACTACAATTAATTTTTTTTCTTTTTTGGAGAACCACTAATATATTTAAAGTTGTTCACAAATTAAATTCAATAATGAAAATAATAAATATTTAATTTTTTTGTTATTACTCTAAATTTAAAATTACATATTAATAAATATATATATATATATATATATATATATATATATATATATATATATATATATATATTTTAATAAAATATATTAAATATCTAATTTAAGTAAAATATATAATTCACACTCTTGCACTATAAATTGTGAAAATTTTGAAAATGATTTTACAAGGGCAATGTCGTCTTTTCATACGTGATGGAGGGTGTCAGGTCTAAGTGAGGGAGTGTCGAATTAAATGCTTCAAAAAAATACAAGCTCTAATTTTAAAGCTTTAACTCTATGATTTTTCGAGCCAGACAGAGTGATCCTTATGAGCTAGTCATTTTAACAGCTCTAAATGTACGGCTCAAAACCATACTATTCTATTTTAATATATTATATTAAATGAATTATCATTTAAAAAATTAAAACATGTAATGCAGGTACTAGGAGACCATAACATGATTTAACTATTAAAAAAAATTGAAATATGGTATAACAAATAAATGGCTTTACCTGATGAACTATAACCACTTAATTTATAAAAAAATGAAAACAAATCATTCTAACTATACAAAATATTAATTAATCCAAAACTTTGTATCGTCGATCGATCTTTTACAAATTTTCAGTACCAGTTTTCACTTCATGACATTTTCTCATAACGCGTTTTCTTCCAACCAAATATTGTTGCACAATAAGCACAGAAGATTGCGTACCAAAGCTAGTTGAAGCCAATATGTCACCTATAACACCAAGTTCAGGATGGTCGCACCATTCCAACAACCTCGAAAAAATCACCGAGTTCTTACCGCTTCCTTGTCCAACAATGTACAAATCATATCCAGGTTTATCAATATCGTTAAGAAGCGTTGGAATCTCTTCGCCCGTATTCGAATGGACTTCCTTCTCTGAGTAAAGAATTGAATCGTTATTGTTCACTGCTTTGTGCCTAAAGGAAATTATACACTCTTCATCCAACTCTTTTTGCATCACATTGTCTATAACCGTCGACAACATTCCATGACGAGACTTGCTTTTTTCCATTTTTAGTTTTGTTTCTTCTGCAGCCTTACCTAACAGATTGATCCTCACAACATGTAATTGTGTTCCTGGATGCCCCGCCATTCTCCATGCAATAGACAAGGCTTCACGGTCGTCAGGTCCACCGATGAAAATCATTATAATGCGTAATTTTATTTCTAACAACGATCCTAAACCGCGATCCACAAAGATCCCTACCGAACAAGGTGCTTTTTGTAGAACATTTTTGTTTATCTCACAATGTTCATTGTGGATTATTTCTGGAGCATCTTCTATTGTTGAGTAGTCTTTGTGAAAGGGAAGGAGAATTAGGCTGGCGCGTTTCTCTTCGGCAACATTGTAAATGTCCTCATGGATAGTTGTGTAGGACGAGACAACACTTGATATGTCAAACCTAATCGCATTGTATTGTTCTACGAGTTTTTCAAATGCATTAGTTATGCTCTCAAACTCTAATTGTGATCCATAGTTGGTTGCTTCTGCGCCACCAATCGTGCTGTTTGAATTATCCATTTGTGAAACAAGAATAGCTGTGCCATGTCTAGTGAGTTGAACTAAGTGAGCTACTGATACATGTATAGGTGAAAGTCTAGTAGCATTTGTGGCTTCAATGACATGGATCATGTTATTGGCATGTTTAGCATTGTGGACACAAGCGACGATTCGAAGCTCCACATCGAACCTCAGTTTTTGCACGGTCCTTAATTGCGATTGCATGAATCGGAATTTTGGTTTGTATATTGCATTGATCAAGGGAGAAACCATTACAGTCATTACTATAATAGCAAGCATCATAACCATGAAAGTATATGGATCCAAAATCTGTAAAGAAAAAAGAAAAAAAAGTAAGTTGGTTAAAAGGCTGTTTGATTTAAATCATGCAATAATAGAAAAATGGTAGTTTAAAATTACCCTTTTGTCCCAAGCAATATTCAGTAGTATGACAGCCATGATACCCTTGGTGTTGAGAAGCAATCCAATGGCAACTCCATCTCGGGCAGGCATACCGAAGAAGAAAGTGACAATCACAGAGCTCAAAACTTTAGGTATGCATAACAAAAGCATAACCAAAAACATTAAACCCGCATTCTTTTGCTTCAAAAGGAAAGGCAAGTTGAGTCTAAAACCAAATCCAGCAAAGTAAACAGGACACAGAATCTCAGAAACAAAATCGGCCGACAATTCCAAAACCACATCAGCAAACTTTCCATGAGGCAAAATTAATCCAAACACAAAAGCTCCAACAATAGGATGTGTACCGAGAGAATCCGTAATGTACGAACAAATACACACTCCCGTCAACACGTCCAACAGGTGTGATTTTCGCCACGTGTTCATACTTGTTCTGTGTTCAATGATTGGAGTAAGGATAGGTCTCACCACAGCAAAGCAAAAAACTATGAACATCAAAGTAGAGATTACTGAGAGATAAGGCTTTCCACCTCTAGTCGAATAAGGAATCAACAAGGTAAACATAACCCAACCATATGCATCGGTTAACATAGCTGCTGTCAATGCATCTTTTCCAAGCTTTGTATATAAAAGTTTAAGATTAGCTAAGATTCTTGCAAGGACAGGGAAACCTGTTACAGAAAGTGCTAAACACCAGAATAAATATGCTTCGCCTTGATTTTCTTTTGGTGTTTGTGCGAAAACATCATTTTTATCTATAAGTTTTTGTTGTAGAGCTAGAAATCCAACACCAAATAACATTGGCGTCACAATGCCGGCAATTGCTATGCTTGTACCTTTCTTCCTTGATCTTAAGATGGTGTCTGAATTCATTTCTAAACCACTTAGGAACACATAGTACATTATTCCTAAGTTTGCAAAGGTTTCAACGGCTAGGATTCCATATTGACTATAAAACAAGGAAAATACCCATTCAAAATTTCCCAAGAGACTTGGACTCAGAGTAAAACCAGCCTGCATTATATAAAATTCAGGAATTATTATATTTTTTTATCTCTCATTTATGAAACGCAGTCTTAATGTATGAACTTTTATATGTTTTTATGGAAGTCTTAATGTATGAACTTTTATATGTTTTTATGGCAGTCTTAATGTATAAACTTTTATATGTTTTTATGTTGAAAATTCAATGTGACTAACTATCATGTGTATTGATGATTCAAATTTACTGGCAAAAGAAAGAAAGAAATATATGATGAATGAATACTTACCAACACCTGCGCAATAATGAGGGGCACATGAAGGGGCTTAAGGACGAAGTAGAAAAGCCGAGAAACCAAAATATCATAAGCAATTTGGAGACACAAAAGAGGAACATGTTTTATCATAATATCATCAGCCATCCAGATATTGTTTGAAGGACTAAATGATACATTATAACATGCATAATTTGCCATCTCCATCTTTTCTTTTACTGTTATTTCTTCTCTTGATTAGTTTCTTATGTTAATGTATTTTTTTTCTTCTCATTTAAATACTATGTTTTTTCTTTTACGTGAATAACATGCAAGTTATGATGAACAATGATGTATTAGAGCTGGCAAATGCAGTTTACATTGTTTGTTGCTACTATTTTACAGAATGCTCTATTTTTCATGATCTATGCTGACATTATGGTTGCTTTTTGATGATAGTTTTTTTGTGTAATAAACATTACGTATATCCGCTTCCGCCATACACTAAATTTAGACATTGAACCTCTATTAGTTACTTAAAACAAATTCAAATGGATGAAAACTAACTGATGACGATATCAGAATGTTCGTTACCGCTTTCCGAATGTCTTCTTTTATTTCTGAAAATATTAAATTTGTTTTTAAAATTGTTTAAAAAAACTAATGTGACATTAAGTCAGATAAATAAAAGTATAAAAAAAACTAATGAGACATTAAGTCAGATAAATAGAATTATAAAAGAGAAATGTATAAATACCAAATTAAAATTCTGAACTTAAAAAAAAAATTATTTTACATTATCTAAGATAAAATCATTATTCGGTCTATTTAATTATCAACCGTTCATAAAGAATAATAAGAATAAGATCGCTTTATTTATAAAAATAATAATTTATTGAGAAATTTTAATATAACATACCCAAAAAATAAGCATATTAATATTTTAACTATAGAAATATGCAACTTTTATCTCAAGCACCTTTAAAGTTGAGCACATAACTGATTAAATTAATATGTAACTATTTTAAACACATATAAGGCTTAGTCAACAAAACCTTCAGTCAGCTTCTATAGTCACATATATATAAAGCCCTTGGTCGAACTGAGTCTGAATCTTACACTTTCTAGATGCTGCAAATGTTCATAAAATCCAGAGGTATATAACAAATTCAGAATTTCAATAAGAAAGTCAAGAAATAATACTTAGAATATATGCCACAAGATTTGGTACTATAACACACAGTAAAGGTTTCAGAATGCAATAAGGGTGTCTTTTGTTTTGTAAACATCACATTGTGTAATAACAATACACTCTGATGATCTAGTAAAGTAAAAAACACAGTATTCTCTGATGATACAACTCATGTTTGATGACGGCCAGGGTCGACCCAATTATATCGGAGGCCCCGTTTTAATTACAAAAATGGGCCCATTTTTTTAAAACATAATTATAATAATTAAAAAAAATATATTAAAAATACATTTATATATAAATTAAAAATAAATTTAATTATATTTATTTTGAGTTTTGATCAATCTTGATTTTTCTATGTATTGAGTTTTTATCGTAATATTTTTTTCGATTATTGAGTTTTTTTAATAACATTTTATTCATTTTTATTGATATTTATTAAAAAAAATTGAAATTTTCAAAAATTTGGGCCCTCTAATATTTATGGCCCTGTGCTGCAGCACATGCACATGGGCGACCCTGATGTCGGCTTACAACAAACTATCCATTGTTATACTTATTAGTGAATGAATGAAGAAGACATCACATCACCATGAAATAATGATAATAAAAATATTCATTTATTATTATCACAATTGCATTTAATTTTTAATACGTTACTGTCATAAGAAAAGTCATAAACACACTGTTTTATATAAATAACAATCTGTTAATTTTTTTTAATACCTCACCATAACAACTATCAGATTCACTATATATTCATATTACCATACAATCAGCAATTGAAAATTTAATCTTAGATCTTAACATTCATAGAAATGATTTTGTTAGATGAGAAGGTATTAACTCTTTATCCCAAATATTGTATTTGTTCTTAACAAAATATACTTTTATATTCTAAATATTAAATATTATTATTTTTTCTTTAAAAAATAATTGATTTCAATATTTTATTGCTATATATTTTTTCCTTCAGAGATGCAATGATAAACAAATATTTTATACCACTAATTGATACAAGAAGAAAACTTATATACCATGAAAAGTATAGAAATAGTTCGGGAAAATGAAACATACAAAAGAGTCAAAGACTTAAAAACATCATGGTTTTTACAAATGACTACTGTTAACAAGTATTCAATACTCAAAATCCACAATTTCACACCATTATTTTGAATTTGTTGTCATAGAAATAATTTCAAAAAGAGTTGGAGACAACAATGTTCTCTCTGGTAGTGTTATACACAAGTTACCCTACAATAATATAAATTATATTATACAACTACGTTTATGTTTCTTTTTAGACATAAATGGAGTGCTTCATGCCCTTGGACATGAAGAAAATGTTTACTTACAAGAAAAACCTACAAAAATTCCCAGACTTAAATTGAGGCTACAAGAGTAAGATTTCAACTACACATATTTTCCTATTCATATATTCATATATAAATTAAGTATACTAAATTAAAATTAATCTTACATTCTAAACATAATTGTTAAGGTCACATTGTGTAAAACTTTGAAAATTTGATGACAAGTCAACCAGAAAGAAGCGCCATTGTTGCAATCACCTCTACAACAGTGAATATGTTTAGAGGTAACTATATATTTAAACGTTATAGATATTTTATTCACTCAAAATATTACCATTTTCATAAATAAATCTAAATTTTTATTCCACAGATGAATACTTCATCAACTCAACTTTTATTGTCATAATGGCAATGACACTAGAGTCAGATACACAAGTACACTATAAATTTTATTTAAACAACTCTTTTGAAAATACAATTCTAAAGTTATTTTACTTCCCAATTTTTCTAAACTTCTAAACATGAGAGGTTTTCTTCATAGTTTTATCAACTATAAATGAAATTGATGATACGTTTGGATGGCATTATATTGAATGTGCAAACAGTATGAAGAAGTTTAACAAAAAGCCCATAAATTGAAATTTACTTCGTGTGAAACACCTTCTAAGTATCCAAAACAAGGTTAGACATTTGCAATCATAAACCATTTTATCAAAATATTATTAGTAATATAATATAAAAAAAGCATGTAATCACAAGTTCAAAATAATGCTGAAAATGTCCGATGAAACCGCTAAAGCGACTTTGACATTTTTGATCAAGAGACCCAAAAGCTACTAAATACAACAGCTCAAATGCTCTTGCAACAACAACCTAACATGTTTACACCATCAATTCTACATAACCTCTGTCATTGTACTCTTATTTTTGAAATAAAATTGTCTATAAAAAACTTAAAAGAAGGATTGCAAATTTACACAATATCACGAACTTTTGTACCAACCGCTATTTTACAAGAATCAATTCTGAAAATACATTTTAACATGTAATTAAATTTGTACTACAATCATACAAATATACTACTAATTTTATGAATACACACAATATACTTATCACATATAGGAGTCCATATCACCACAATGATTTAAAATAAAGAAGATCACCAAGAAGAATAAGAAGAAGAGGAACAACAACAACAACAACTTAGTGCTGAGCGAAGGCTAATCATAACATCATCAGATGATGAAACATATATCAAAGGGAATTCTAAAAATAATAATAGCAACAATGATCTTCATATATTATCCTGTGACGACGAGTCACTTCTCATACACAAATTAAAGAGTCGAAAATCCATTAAAGCAAAACAAAGAAACAACAAAATCTCATCCAAGAAAAACAATAACAAAAACCATAAAAATTGATTCCAATTTTGAAGATTCCTTTTATGTTTTAAAATTTAATTTCATGTTTCGCCTTCATTTCCATTATTTATAAATGTATTAGTTTTCAATTAAAATTAGACTATTTTCTTTTGTTATGATAATCTTATTATCTATATTATAGAGTTTTTATAATAAATAATATCTACCATAAATAAAGTATTATTTTATTTCAACAACTTCTATTTACTACCCGCACGGTCTTCTAAACCACCGGTGCATCACGCGGGTCCTATTCTAGTAACTATTATTTCATATACATCATGGTACAAAGTTATTTGGACTACAAGACCAAATCAGATTATTGAGCAAGATTTGATAAGTACTAGTCAGCAAATTGGAATTCATTTATCAACAATTTTTTTTCTTCCATTTGAACTAATTTCAATAATTATTTTAGTTTCTTTGATATGTGCAATTGTCGTAGCTCTCGAGTAAGAAATCTTTATAGAACTAATAATAGAAATCAAGATTTTGTCTGAAGCTAATAATCAATGGAAAGAACCCTAATCTTACTATAGTCTTAAACTTTGAGGAATTTTTGATTCAGTACCTTGAAACAAAAAACCAGAAAAAAAAAGAAAAATTATTTTGTAGTACTTGATCTCGTCACTAATCGTCACTTATTTTTAACTATATAAGAATATGTGGAGCTCGACATGTCTGGAAGCACATGAGAATGTTCTTTTTCTGATATTATTACCAATATTAGATATTAGGTTAGCCATAGCATTACTATACCCTCCATATTCATTGCGGTATGGTTATTTGTCAGCTTGGGTTGAACTTACGATATATTTGGAAGCCTCCATCCAGACGAGTATTTTATAGAAACCCGACAAGGAATTCCTTTAATAATTGGCCATTTTGATTTTGGAACAACTCGATGAATTTAGTTAATCTTTTTAGGAGGCTCCAATGACCATAGATAGGACCTATCAATTTTTTAGAGTCCGATGGTTGGCTGTTCACTAACGGTATCCACCGTTTCTTTTTTGGGATCAATATGAGCAATGCAGTTCATCCAACGATAAACCTAATCTGAATTACAGAACTATGACACAATCAAACACAAATGAACAAAATGTTGAATTCAATCGTATCAGTCTCTACTGGGGTTTATTACTCATTTTTGTACTTTCTTTTTTATTCTCAATTTATTTCTTCAATTAATTCATCAATTAATATAAGAAATGATATATATATATATATATATATATATATATATATATATATATATATACTAGGAATTCTCTTATCCTATTCGGAAGGATATCATTTCATAATTATATATATGATTGTTTAGGTCTCTAGTATGAATAACTACTTGATCAAATATGGAGGAAAGTAGGATAAATGGCCAATACTACTGGAAGAATTCCTCTTTGGATAGTAGGTACTATAACCGCTATTATTGTGATTGGTTTAACTGGTATTTTCTTTTAAGGTTCATATTCCGGATTGGGATCATCCCTCTAATAATGAGATGAATTTCTTTTTCAAAATGAAAGCATAAGAACTCTACAGTGATCCACTCTTTCTTTGATGAATTCGAGTGGGTCCCGTTGAGTTTTTAATAATCAGAATATTTTTGAAAGTGAGTCAATACATAACTTTATTCTATGTTTCAAAAAATTCCATTTCCTTTTTTAGGATGTGAATGAAAATATAATCTTAATAGAAATATATTTCTAATATAGACTCATGATTCAATTCTTTTTTTTTAAAGTTAATTAAGAAACTTGTATTTGGTGAATTCAATTCCCACTCTTTTTTATTTGGTCATTCCTTCACTACGTATCTATTTTGACATAAACAATAAAGAATCACTCTAGGAAAAGATAAATTATCCCTCCTAGAATTCTGTTTTCCCCTTTTCTATTTCTATTTTACTTAATATATTGTACCTAAATGTTAATAGCACATAATAAAATGTTACGCAAACAAAATATTTTACTTTTATAAATAATTTAATAAAGATGGATATTAACATTATTATAAACATTTATATCATTTAAGAAAAACTCATGAAATAATGACAATAAATATAATAGACTATTTTTTAAATCATTAAAGAAAACGGATGAATTAATGGACCTGAGTTACACATTTTGGTGAATATAATAATAAAACTTTATAATGGTCTAAGATTTATTATCACTCACAACTTATACCATTTAAAACGGATTGATATGGTTGTTTACTTACATATTAAGTAATTGACTAATTTAATTTTATCATAATTAAGAATTAATATTCATTTATTATTATTACAAGCATGTTTTACATGTTTAATAATTAATTTTATTATAATTAACCGTTCATTGGATTCCAATTGCATTATAATTTGCAATTTATAATCAATATACATGGTTTACTTATATATTCTTATTATTACTATTACTATTATTATTAATATTCATATCAACTTTTTTAAATATAACATGGGAAACAATCAATATAAAAAAATCATTTTGTACAAAATTTTATTCATATTTATAAATAATTATATTTATTCTTTTTATAATCAAATCTTGTGCCTTCAGCAACTACTCCTGCAACTCTCTGAGCATAACATTCCTCTCAGCAGTCAACTTGTTGACTTCATCTACTACCGAAAATGGAGTATCCCCTCTTACTAACATTGGTGGGGTTCTTCCATATAAGACTTCAAAAGGAGTGGCATTCAAGGATGCATGGTAATTGGTATTGTACTAAACTGCCCAAGCCAACCATTTTGGCCACTATTTTGGTTTAAGCTCAGTCGCACATCTCAAATAAGTCTCTAAACACCTATTGCCACCTCAATTTTCCCATCTGACTGAGGACGGTAAGCACTATTGTACTTCAATCCATTACCTGCCTGTTTAAACAATTAAGACCAGAAATTACTTTAAAAAAACCTTATCTCTATCAGAGACTATGGAGATAGGGAAACCATGTAGCCTGACCACTTATTTTATGAATAAGTCAGTAATGTTCTTAGCAGTATAAGGATGGCTCATATGAAGGAAATGAGCATATTTTGTCAATCTATCCACCACTATCATCACAATATCCACTCCATACACCTTAGGCAACCCTCACACATGAAGTCCATAGAAATGTTACTCCATGTCTGTGTTGGTATACGCAAATGTTGTAGCAATCCTCCATGGCTCAAGGTTTGATACTTATTCCTTTGACACACTTCACAAGCCTGCACATACTCTTATATCCTCTTTCTCATACCCTCCCAATACACCACACTAGAATTTTTTTTGTAAGTCCTTAGGTATCCTGAGTTCCCTTCCACAACAGTATCATGGAACTCATGTAAGATCCAAGCAAATCTGGGTGATTGCTTTGGAACCACTATTCTGCCTTCATGATACAACCTACCACCTTTGAGCTGAAAACCAGTTTGGCTACTAGGATCTGCTAGCAGGACCTGCACTATAGCCTTTAATTTTTCATCACCTTGTACTTCTTCCTCCCATCCTTATCTCTCCTAGGGAATTGAGACTTAAATCATGCATACTGACAAGGGAACATTCCCTGATTCTCTCTCTTCTGCCACCTCTCCCATGTGCTGCTAACATAATTAATTTTGAGTGGGAGTGGAATTATTCCCCAACTCTCTCTTCCTATGTGTCCTCCTATACACCTTGCTATATCTATCACATTGAAATTGATCCTTCTAGCAAGCTAGATCACTAAAAGAGATCACTGAAATTGATAGTACAGATTCTACGAGCTAACCAAGTATTATTGGACAACAATTTAAACTACTTAGGTTTTTCAATGCAAAAAAAAAATTGAAGTATATAAAAAAAAATCTTGGTCATATCAATAAGGTCATGATATTTCTATTTCTTTGTCTTTTTTTATTACATATAATGGATCTGTCTAAACCGCTGCATGATTTCCTTATAGTCTTTGTGGGATCAGGTCTTATATTAGAAAGTTTAGGAGTAGTATTACATACCAACCCCATTTTTTCTGCTTTTTGTTGGGACTGGTTCTGGTTTATATATTTTAGCAAACTCGCATGTTGTAGCTGTGCCATAGCTACTTATTTACGTGGGAGCTACTAACATTTTAATCATATTTGCTGTGATGTTCATGAATAGTTCTGAATATTAACAAGATTTAAATCTTTGGACCGTAGGGGATGGAATGACTTTGATCGTTTGTATAAGTATTTTAGTTTCACTAATCTATTTATATATATTAAATCTAATGCTTCAAATAATTTTGCGACAGTTAACACTGAATTCCTAAAAAATAGTCCACATCATCCTATTAGCTTATGTGTATACCTTCTACTAAACCACTAATCAAAACACCATTATCTTCCAACACCCATTCTTTGACTCTTTCTCTATCTATTTATATATATTAAATTTAATGCTTCAAATAATTTTGCAACACTTAACACTGACTTCCTAAAAAATAGTCCACATCATCCTATTAGCTTATGTGAATACCTTTTACTAAACCACTAATCAAAACACCATTATCTTTCAACACCCATTCTTTGACTCTTTTTCTACCCAAACCCCTTTTTCACTTTCCCTAATTCTCCAATACCACATTATAATGAATATTGAATCATAATTTATTAACTAAAATAAGAACTCGCTTTTAAGTATTTTTAAAGTCATTGACTCATTGTTTTTAGTTGGTATGATGAATCATAATTTATTTAATTTGTATTATAAATATTATAGGAAAATATAGTTTTATACATTTTTTGGTCAATATTATTTTTGTACAAATAATAAATATACTATTTTTACTTTACTCAATTTTAAAAAAATATACATATAAGATTTTTATCTCAAATATTAATAGCATTACAAAGGAGCATAACAAAAAATTACCAAAGTACAACATTTACTTATATATTAATATTATTATGAATATTCATATAATTTTTTTAATATAACATAGGATACAATCAATATGAAAATAAATAAAAGCGGTCATTTTTATATATTATTTTATTCATGTTAATAGTTAATTATATTTATTATTTTTAATAATATAATTAATTTTATTTAAATTAGAAATAATAAACATAGATATAAAATTTTATATTATTATAAGAACTAAATTATAAATAGTAAACATATATATTATATTATATTCAACAAAAACTGAACATTTTATATTATTATGAGAATTAAATTTTACACCTTTACAATTAGAGGCATAGGAAATATGTACAATGTATTATATATATTAATCACTGTCTCTAACATTAATAGAATTACACGGTATAAAAAAGTTACTAAGATAAATATTCAATAAAAACAAATATTAGTCTCGAAATTATTCATAATTAATAGTTATTAAATTGATCTATCACAATTTAATTTAAATCAACAAAATTTAAATTTTAATCTATAATAAAAAAAGTTAATTTTAGTCTTTTAAAAAAATAAATTTTATTTGACACTAATAATAGAAGAAGGGAAACTATTTTAAAGACAAAACGTCATAAATCACTGTAAAAAGTTATTCAAAACATTAATGTCATAAAATTTAATGTCATCATTAAAAAAACTGAATGCTGATAGAATATTTATAAAAAATTATATGTAAAGTTGTTCCCAATTAAATGCAGTAATGAATATAAAAAATATTTAAATTTTTTATTATTACCATTACAACTAAAAATTGAAAAACTAATTGACGTCTATTACATTTTACTTTTGACTAATCATCTGTAATTTAATTTAATTTTTAATTTTTATTCACATCAAATTTACAACTATTTATTTCCTAATGACAATATAAAATTATAACATTCATATGTGAACTAAATTGAAATATTTATTAACAATAAAAATTTAATAAAAAATTTAATCAAATTATAATAAAACAATTTCTCTACATTTTCATTTAACCATTAATATTATTATTTATCAAAAAAGTATAAATAATGAATATAATGTCATTTTAAAAATTAAATAATGAATATCATAAATAACTAAAAAAAATATAATTCACGTTATTATTCTTAACTGAATGATGCATATGAATAATAAATATATTACTTTATTTCTAAATATTAACAAAATTAATACATATAAAATTTTATTTTAAATATTAATAGCACATAATAAAATGTTACACAAACAAAATATTTTATTTTTGTAAATAATTTAATAAAGATGGATATTAACATTATTATAAACATTTATATCATTTAAAAAAAACTCATGAAATAAGGACAATAAATATAAGAGACTATTTTTTAAATCATGAAAGAAAATTGATGAATTGATGGACCTGAGTTACACATTTTGGTGAATATAATAATAAAATTTTATAATGGTTTAAGATTTATTATCACTCACAACTCATACCGTTTAAAACGGATTGATATGGTTGTTTACTTACATATATTAAGTAATTGACTAATTTAATTTTATCATAATTAAGAGTTAATATTCATTTAATATTATGACAACCATATTTTACACGTTTAATAATTATTTTTATGATAATTAACGGTTCATTGGATTCCAATTACATTATAATTTGCAATTTATAATCAATATACATGGTTTACTTATATTATTATTATTATTAATATTATTATTTTATAAATATTCATATCAATTTTTTTTAAATATAACATAGGAAATAATCAATATAAAAAAGATCATTTTGTACAAAATTTTATTCATATTTACAAATAATTATATTTATTCTTTTTATAATCAAAATAATATTCTTCATATTGTTGGTAAATTACAAATAATAAACGTAGATATTAGATGACTATAATCAATATTTATTAAAAATAATGCATCACCATGTAGCATATATTATACTATATGAAGGCCATTAATTAAAGTATTAAAATAAAATTCATTTGAATCATAAAAAATTAATCTAGTCTATCAAAAAAAATGTTTATTTATGATACTAATAAATAAACTGAATCTTGATAAAATATTTACAATAAACTACAATTAATTTTTTTTCTTTTTTGGAGAACCACTAATATATTTAAAGTTGTTCACAAATTAAATTCAATAATGAAAATAATAAATATTTAATTTTTTTGTTATTACTCTAAATTTAAAATTACATATTAATAAAAATTTATATATATATATATATATATATATATATATATATATATATATATATATATATATATATAATTTTAATAAAATATATTAAATATCTAATTTAAGTAAAATATATAATTCACACTCTTGCACTATAAATTGTGAAAATTTTGAAAATGATTTTACAAGGGCAATGTCGTCTTTTCATACGTGATGGAGGGTGTCAGGTCTAAGTGAGGGAGTGTCGAATTAAATGCTTCAAAAAAATACAAGCTCTAATTTTAAAGCTTTAACTCTATGATTTTTCGAGCCAGACAGAGTGATCCTTATGAGCTAGTCATTTTAACAGCTCTAAATGTACGGCTCAAAACCATACTATTCTATTTTAATATATTATATTAAATGAATTATCATTTAAAAAATTAAAACATGTAATGCAGGTACTAGGAGACCATAACATGATTTAACTATTAAAAAAAATTGAAATATGGTATAACAAATAAATGGCTTTACCTGATGAACTATAACCACTTAATTTATAAAAAAATGAAAACAAATCATTCTAACTATACAAAATATTAATTAATCCAAAACTTTGTATCGTCGATCGATCTTTTACAAATTTTCAGTACCAGTTTTCACTTCATGACATTTTCTCATAACGCGTTTTCTTCCAACCAAATATTGTTGCACAATAAGCACAGAAGATTGCGTACCAAAGCTAGTTGAAGCCAATATGTCACCTATAACACCAAGTTCAGGATGGTCGCACCATTCCAACAACCTCGAAAAAATCACCGAGTTCTTACCGCTTCCTTGTCCAACAATGTACAAATCATATCCAGGTTTATCAATATCGTTAAGAAGCGTTGGAATCTCTTCGCCCGTATTCGAATGGACTTCCTTCTCTGAGTAAAGAATTGAATCGTTATTGTTCACTGCTTTGTGCCTAAAGGAAATTATACACTCTTCATCCAACTCTTTTTGCATCACATTGTCTATAACCGTCGACAACATTCCATGACGAGACTTGCTTTTTTCCATTTTTAGTTTTGTTTCTTCTGCAGCCTTACCTAACAGATTGATCCTCACAACATGTAATTGTGTTCCTGGATGCCCCGCCATTCTCCATGCAATAGACAAGGCTTCACGGTCGTCAGGTCCACCGATGAAAATCATTATAATGCGTAATTTTATTTCTAACAACGATCCTAAACCGCGATCCACAAAGATCCCTACCGAACAAGGTGCTTTTTGTAGAACATTTTTGTTTATCTCACAATGTTCATTGTGGATTATTTCTGGAGCATCTTCTATTGTTGAGTAGTCTTTGTGAAAGGGAAGGAGAATTAGGCTGGCGCGTTTCTCTTCGGCAACATTGTAAATGTCCTCATGGATAGTTGTGTAGGACGAGACAACACTTGATATGTCAAACCTAATCGCATTGTATTGTTCTACGAGTTTTTCAAATGCATTAGTTATGCTCTCAAACTCTAATTGTGATCCATAGTTGGTTGCTTCTGCGCCACCAATCGTGCTGTTTGAATTATCCATTTGTGAAACAAGAATAGCTGTGCCATGTCTAGTGAGTTGAACTAAGTGAGCTACTGATACATGTATAGGTGAAAGTCTAGTAGCATTTGTGGCTTCAATGACATGGATCATGTTATTGGCATGTTTAGCATTGTGGACACAAGCGACGATTCGAAGCTCCACATCGAACCTCAGTTTTTGCACGGTCCTTAATTGCGATTGCATGAATCGGAATTTTGGTTTGTATATTGCATTGATCAAGGGAGAAACCATTACAGTCATTACTATAATAGCAAGCATCATAACCATGAAAGTATATGGATCCAAAATCTGTAAAGAAAAAAGAAAAAAAAGTAAGTTGGTTAAAAGGCTGTTTGATTTAAATCATGCAATAATAGAAAAATGGTAGTTTAAAATTACCCTTTTGTCCCAAGCAATATTCAGTAGTATGACAGCCATGATACCCTTGGTGTTGAGAAGCAATCCAATGGCAACTCCATCTCGGGCAGGCATACCGAAGAAGAAAGTGACAATCACAGAGCTCAAAACTTTAGGTATGCATAACAAAAGCATAACCAAAAACATTAAACCCGCATTCTTTTGCTTCAAAAGGAAAGGCAAGTTGAGTCTAAAACCAAATCCAGCAAAGTAAACAGGACACAGAATCTCAGAAACAAAATCGGCCGACAATTCCAAAACCACATCAGCAAACTTTCCATGAGGCAAAATTAATCCAAACACAAAAGCTCCAACAATAGGATGTGTACCGAGAGAATCCGTAATGTACGAACAAATACACACTCCCGTCAACACGTCCAACAGGTGTGATTTTCGCCACGTGTTCATACTTGTTTTGTGTTCAATGATTGGAGTAAGGATAGGTCTCACCACAGCAAAGCAAAAAACTATGAACATCAAAGTAGAGATTACTGAGAGATAAGGCTTTCCACCTCTAGTCGAATAAGGAATCAACAAGGTAAACATAACCCAACCATATGCATCGGTTAACATAGCTGCTGTCAATGCATCTTTTCCAAGCTTTGTATATAAAAGTTTAAGATTAGCTAAGATTCTTGCAAGGACAGGGAAACCTGTTACAGAAAGTGCTAAACACCAGAATAAATATGCTTCGCCTTGATTTTCTTTTGGTGTTTGTGCGAAAACATCATTTTTATCTATAAGTTTTTGTTGTAGAGCTAGAAATCCAACACCAAATAACATTGGCGTCACAATGCCGGCAATTGCTATGCTTGTACCTTTCTTCCTTGATCTTAAGATGGTGTCTGAATTCATTTCTAAACCACTTAGGAACACATAGTACATTATTCCTAAGTTTGCAAAGGTTTCAACGGCTAGGATTCCATATTGACTATAAAACAAGGAAAATACCCATTCAAAATTTCCCAAGAGACTTGGACTCAGAGTAAAACCAGCCTGCATTATATAAAATTCAGGAATTATTATATTTTTTTATCTCTCATTTATGAAACGCAGTCTTAATGTATGAACTTTTATATGTTTTTATGGAAGTCTTAATGTATGAACTTTTATATGTTTTTATGGCAGTCTTAATGTATAAACTTTTATATGTTTTTATGTTGAAAATTCAATGTGACTAACTATCATGTGTATTGATGATTCAAATTTACTGGCAAAAGAAAGAAAGAAATATATGATGAATGAATACTTACCAACACCTGCGCAATAATGAGGGGCACATGAAGGGGCTTAAGGACGAAGTAGAAAAGCCGAGAAACCAAAATATCATAAGCAATTTGGAGACACAAAAGAGGAACATGTTTTATCATAATATCATCAGCCATCCAGATATTGTTTGAAGGACTAAATGATACATTATAACATGCATAATTTGCCATCTCCATCTTTTCTTTTACTGTTATTTCTTCTCTTGATTAGTTTCTTATGTTAATGTATTTTTTTTCTTCTCATTTAAATACTATGTTTTTTCTTTTACGTGAATAACATGCAAGTTATGATGAACAATGATGTATTAGAGCTGGCAAATGCAGTTTACATTGTTTGTTGCTACTATTTTACAGAATGCTCTATTTTTCATGATCTATGCTGACATTATGGTTGCTTTTTGATGATAGTTTTTTTGTGTAATAAACATTACGTATATCCGCTTCCGCCATACACTAAATTTAGACATTGAACCTCTATTAGTTACTTAAAACAAATTCAAATGGATGAAAACTAACTGATGACGATATCAGAATGTTCGTTACCGCTTTCCGAATGTCTTCTTTTATTTCTGAAAATATTAAATTTGTTTTTAAAATTGTTTAAAAAAACTAATGTGACATTAAGTCAGATAAATAAAAGTATAAAAAAAACTAATGAGACATTAAGTCAGATAAATAGAATTATAAAAGAGAAATGTATAAATACCAAATTAAAATTCTGAACTTAAAAAAAAAATTATTTTACATTATCTAAGATAAAATCATTATTCGGTCTATTTAATTATCAACCGTTCATAAAGAATAATAAGAATAAGATCGCTTTATTTATAAAAATAATAATTTATTGAGAAATTTTAATATAACATACCCAAAAAATAAGCATATTAATATTTTAACTATAGAAATATGCAACTTTTATCTCAAGCACCTTTAAAGTTGAGCACATAACTGATTAAATTAATATGTAACTATTTTAAACACATATAAGGCTTAGTCAACAAAACCTTCAGTCAGCTTCTATAGTCACATATATATAAAGCCCTTGGTCGAACTGAGTCTGAATCTTACACTTTCTAGATGCTGCAAATGTTCATAAAATCCAGAGGTATATAACAAATTCAGAATTTCAATAAGAAAGTCAAGAAATAATACTTAGAATATATGCCACAAGATTTGGTACTATAACACACAGTAAAGGTTTCAGAATGCAATAAGGGTGTCTTTTGTTTTGTAAACATCACATTGTGTAATAACAATACACTCTGATGATCTAGTAAAGTAAAAAACACAGTATTCTCTGATGATACAACTCATGTTTGATGACGGCCAGGGTCGACCCAATTATATCGGAGGCCCCGTTTTAATTACAAAAATGGGCCCATTTTTTTAAAACATAATTATAATAATTAAAAAAACTATATTAAAAATACATTTAATTATATTTATTTTGAGTTTTGATCAATCTTGATTTTTCTATGTATTGAGTTTTTATCGTAATATTTTTTTCGATTATTGAGTTTTTTTAATAACATTTTATTCATTTTTATTGATATTTATTAAAAAAAATTGAAATTTTCAAAAATTTGGGCCCTCTAATATTTATGGCCCTGTGCTGCAGCACATGCACATGGGCGACCCTGATGTCGGCTTACAACAAACTATCCATTGTTATACTTATTAGTGAATGAATGAAGAAGACATCACATCACCATGAAATAATGATAATAAAAATATTCATTTATTATTATCACAATTGCATTTAATTTTTAATACGTTACTGTCATAAGAAAAGTCATAAACACACTGTTTTATATAAATAACAATCTGTTAATTTTTTTTAATACCTCACCATAACAACTATCAGATTCACTATATATTCATATTACCATACAATCAGCAATTGAAAATTTAATCTTAGATCTTAACATTCATAAAAATGATTTTGTTAGATGAGAAGGTATTAACTCTTTATCCCAAATATTGTATTTGTTCTTAACAAAATATACTTTTATATTCTAAATATTAAATATTATTATTTTTTCTTTAAAAAATAATTGATTTCAATATTTTATTGCTATATATTTTTTCCTTCAGAGATGCAATGATAAACAAATATTTTATACCACTAATTGATACAAGAAGAAAACTTATATACCATGAAAAGTATAGAAATAGTTCGGGAAAATGAAACATACAAAAGAGTCAAAGACTTAAAAACATCATGGTTTTTACAAATGACTACTGTTAACAAGTATTCAATACTCAAAATCCACAATTTCACACCATTATTTTGAATTTGTTGTCATAGAAATAATTTCAAAAAGAGTTGGAGACAACAATGTTCTCTCTGGTAGTGTTATACACAAGTTACCCTACAATAATATAAATTATATTATACAACTACGTTTATGTTTCTTTTTAGACATAAATGGAGTGCTTCATGCCCTTGGACATGAAGAAAATGTTTACTTACAAGAAAAACCTACAAAAATTCCCAGACTTAAATTGAGGCTACAAGAGTAAGATTTCAACTACACATATTTTCCTATTCATATATTCATATATAAATTAAGTATACTAAATTAAAATTAATCTTATATTCTAAACATAATTGTTAAGGTCACATTGTGTAAAACTTTGAAAATTTGATGACAAGTCAACCAGAAAGAAGCGCCATTGTTGCAATCACCTCTACAACAGTGAATATGTTTAGAGGTAACTATATATTTAAACGTTATAGATATTTTATTCACTCAAAATATTACCATTTTCATAAATAAATCTAAATTTTTATTCCACAGATGAATACTTCATCAACTCAACTTTTATTGTCATAATGGCAATGACACTAGAGTCAGATACACAAGTACACTATAAATTTTATTTAAACAACTCTTTTGAAAATACAATTCTAAAGTTATTTTACTTCCAAATTTTTCTAAACTTCTAAACATGAGAGGTTTTCTTCATAGTTTTATCAACTATAAATGAAATTGATGATACGTTTGGATGGCATTATATTGAATGTGCAAACAGTATGAAGAAGTTTAACAAAAAGCCCATAAATTGAAATTTACTTTGTGTGAAACACCTTCTAAGTATCCAAAACAAGGTTAGACATTTGCAATCATAAACCATTTTATCAAAATTATTATTAGTAATATAATATAAAAAAAGCATGTAATCACAAGTTCAAAATAATGCTGAAAATGTCCGATGAAACCGCTAAAGCGACTTTGACATTTTTGATCAAGAGACCCAAAAGCTA
This sequence comes from Lathyrus oleraceus, assembly GCF_024323335.1. NCBI lineage: Eukaryota > Viridiplantae > Streptophyta > Magnoliopsida > Fabales > Fabaceae > Lathyrus > Lathyrus oleraceus. The sequence goes on along the minus strand of NW_026112873.1, from coordinate 24,621 downwards.
CTAAATACAACAGCTCAAATGCTCTTGCAACAACAACCTAACATGTTTACACCATCAATTCTACATAACCTCTGTCATTGTACTCTTATTTTTGAAATAAAATTGTCTATAAAAAACTTAAAAGAAGGATTGCAAATTTACACAATATCACGAACTTTTGTACCAACCGCTATTTTACAAGAATCAATTCTGAAAATACATTTTAACATGTAATTAAATTTGTACTACAATCATACAAATATACTACTAATTTTATGAATACACACAATATACTTATCACATATAGGAGTCCATATCACCACAATGATTTAAAATAAAGAAGATCACCAAGAAGAATAAGAAGAAGAGGAACAACAACAACAACAACTTAGTGCTGAGCGAAGGCTAATCATAACATCATCAGATGATGAAACATATATCAAAGGGAATTCTAAAAATAATAATAGCAACAATGATCTTCATATATTATCCTGTGACGACGAGTCACTTCTCATACACAAATTAAAGAGTCGAAAATCTATTAAAGCAAAACAAAGAAACAACAAAATCTCATCCAAGAAAAAAAATAACAAAAACCATAAAAATTGATTCCAATTTTGAAGATTCCTTTTATGTTTTAAAATTTAATTTCATGTTTCGCCTTCATTTCCATTATTTATAAATGTATTAGTTTTCAATTAAAATTAGACTATTTTCTTTTGTTATGATAATCTTATTATCTATATTATAGAGTTTTTATAATAAATAATATCTACCATAAATAAAGTATTATTTTATTTCAACAACTTCTATTTACTACCCGCACGGTCTTCTAAACCACCGGTGCATCACGCGGGTCCTATTCTAGTAACTATTATTTCATATACATCATGGTACAAAGTTATTTGGACTACAAGACCAAATCAGATTATTGAGCAAGATTTGATAAGTACTAGTCAGCAAATTGGAATTCATTTATCAACAAATTTTTTTCTTCCATTTGAACTAATTTCAATAATTATTTTAGTTTCTTTGATATGTGCAATTGTCGTAGCTCTCGAGTAAGAAATCTTTATAGAACTAATAATAGAAATCAAGATTTTGTCTGAAGCTAATAATCAATGGAAAGAACCCTAATCTTACTATAGTCTTAAACTTTGAGGAATTTTTGATTCAGTACCTTGAAACAAAAAACCAGAAAAAAAAAAGAAAAACTATTTTGTAGTACTTGATCTCGTCACTAATCGTCACTTATTTTTAACTATATAAGAATATGTGGAGCTCCACATGTCTGGAAGCACATGAGAATGTTCTTTTTCTGATATTATTACCAATATTAGATATTAGGTTAGCCATAGCATTACTATACCCTCCATATTCATCCAACGATAAACCTAATCTGAATTACAGAACTATGACACAATCAAACCCAAATGAACAAAATGTTGAATTGAATCGTATCACTCTCTACTGGGGTTTATTACTCATTTTTGTACTTTCTTTTTTATTCTCAATTTATTTCTTCAATTAATTCATCAATTAATATAAGAAATATATATATATATATATATATATATATATATATATATATACTAGGAATTCTCTTATCCTATTCGGAAGGATATCATTTCATAATTATATATATGATTGTTTAGGTCTCTAGTATGAATAACTACTTGATCAAATATGGAGGAAAGTAGGATAAATGGCCAATACTACTGGAAGAATTCCTCTTTGGATAGTAGGTACTATAACCGCTATTATTGTGATTGGTTTAACTGGTATTTTCTTTTAAGGTTCATATTCCGGATTGGGATCATCCCTCTAATAATGAGATGAATTTCTTTTTCAAAATGAAAGCATAAGAACTCTACAGTGATCCACTCTTTCTTTGATGAATTCGAGTGGGTCCCGTTGAGTTTTTAATAATCAGAATATTTTTGAAAGTGAGTCAATACATAACTTTATTCTATGTTTCAAAAAATTCCATTTCCTTTTTTAGGATGTGAATGAAAATATAATCTTAATAGAAATATATTTCTAATATAGACTCATGATTCAATTCTTTTTTTTTAAAGTTAATTAAGAAACTTGTATTTGGTGAATTCAATTCCCACCTTTTTTATTTGGTCATTCCTTCACTACGTATCTATTTTGACATAAACAATAAAGAATCACTCTAGGAAAAGATAAATTATCCCTCCTAGAATTCTGTTTTCCCCTTTTCTATTTCTATTTTACTTAATATATTGTACCTAAATGTTAATAGCACATAATAAAATGTTACGCAAACAAAATATTTTACTTTTATAAATAATTTAATAAAGATGGATATTAACATTATTATAAACATTTATATCATTTAAGAAAAACTCATGAAATAATGACAATAAATATAATAGACTATTTTTTAAATCATTAAAGAAAACGGATGAATTAATGGACCTGAGTTACACATTTTGGTGAATATAATAATAAAACTTTATAATGGTCTAAGATTTATTATCACTCACAACTTATACCATTTAAAACGGATTGATATGGTTGTTTACTTACATATTAAGTAATTGACTAATTTAATTTTATCATAATTAAGAATTAATATTCATTTATTATTATTACAAGCATGTTTTACATGTTTAATAATTAATTTTATTATAATTAACCGTTCATTGGATTCCAATTGCATTATAATTTGCAATTTATAATCAATATACATGGTTTACTTATATATTCTTATTATTACTATTACTATTATTATTAATATTCATATCAACTTTTTTAAATATAACATGGGAAACAATCAATATAAAAAAATCATTTTGTACAAAATTTTATTCATATTTATAAATAATTATATTTATTCTTTTTATAATCAAATCTTGTGCCTTCAGCAACTACTCCTGCAACTCTCTGAGCATAACATTCCTCTCAGCAGTCAACTTGTTGACTTCATCTACTACCGAAAATGGAGTATCCCCTCTTACTAACATTGGTGGGGTTCTTCCATATAAGACTTCAAAAGGAGTGGCATTCAAGGATGCATGGTAATTGGTATTGTACTAAACTGCCCAAGCCAACCATTTTGGCCACTATTTTGGTTTAAGCTCAGTCGCACATCTCAAATAAGTCTCTAAACACCTATTGCCACCTCAATTTTCCCATCTGACTGAGGACGGTAAGCACTATTGTACTTCAATCCATTACCTGCCTGTTTAAACAATTAAGACCAGAAATTACTTTAAAAAAACCTTATCTCTATCAGAGACTATGGAGATAGGGAAACCATGTAGCCTGACCACTTATTTTATGAATAAGTCAGTAATGTTCTTAGCAGTATAAGGATGGCTCATATGAAGGAAATGAGCATATTTTGTCAATCTATCCACCACTATCATCACAATATCCACTCCATACACCTTAGGCAACCCTCACACATGAAGTCCATAGAAATGTTACTCCATGTCTGTGTTGGTATACGCAAATGTTGTAGCAATCCTCCATGGCTCAAGGTTTGATACTTATTCCTTTGACACACTTCACAAGCCTGCACATACTCTTATATCCTCTTTCTCATACCCTCCCAATACACCACACTAGAATTTTTTTTGTAAGTCCTTAGGTATCCTGAGTTCCCTTCCACAACAGTATCATGGAACTCATGTAAGATCCAAGCAAATCTGGGTGATTGCTTTGGAACCACTATTCTGCCTTCATGATACAACCTACCACCTTTGAGCTGAAAACCAGTTTGGCTACTAGGATCTGCTAGCAGGACCTGCACTATAGCCTTTAATTTTTCATCACCTTGTACTTCTTCCTCCCATCCTTATCTCTCCTAGGGAATTGAGACTTAAATCATGCATACTGACAAGGGAACATTCCCTGATTCTCTCTCTTCTGCCACCTCTCCCATGTGCTGCTAACATAATTAATTTTGAGTGGGAGTGGAATTATTCCCCAACTCTCTCTTCCTATGTGTCCTCCTATACACCTTGCTATATCTATCACATTGAAATTGATCCTTCTAGCAAGCTAGATCACTAAAAGAGATCACTGAAATTGATAGTACAGATTCTACGAGCTAACCAAGTATTATTGGACAACAATTTAAACTACTTAGGTTTTTCAATGCAAAAAAAAAATTGAAGTATATAAAAAAAAATCTTGGTCATATCAATAAGGTCATGATATTTCTATTTCTTTGTCTTTTTTTATTACATATAATGGATCTGTCTAAACCGCTGCATGATTTCCTTATAGTCTTTGTGGGATCAGGTCTTATATTAGAAAGTTTAGGAGTAGTATTACATACCAACCCCATTTTTTCTGCTTTTTGTTGGGACTGGTTCTGGTTTATATATTTTAGCAAACTCGCATGTTGTAGCTGTGCCATAGCTACTTATTTACGTGGGAGCTACTAACATTTTAATCATATTTGCTGTGATGTTCATGAATAGTTCTGAATATTAACAAGATTTAAATCTTTGGACCGTAGGGGATGGAATGACTTTGATCGTTTGTATAAGTATTTTAGTTTCACTAATCTATTTATATATATTAAATCTAATGCTTCAAATAATTTTGCGACAGTTAACACTGAATTCCTAAAAAATAGTCCACATCATCCTATTAGCTTATGTGTATACCTTCTACTAAACCACTAATCAAAACACCATTATCTTCCAACACCCATTCTTTGACTCTTTCTCTATCTATTTATATATATTAAATTTAATGCTTCAAATAATTTTGCAACACTTAACACTGACTTCCTAAAAAATAGTCCACATCATCCTATTAGCTTATGTGAATACCTTTTACTAAACCACTAATCAAAACACCATTATCTTTCAACACCCATTCTTTGACTCTTTTTCTACCCAAACCCCTTTTTCACTTTCCCTAATTCTCCAATACCACATTATAATGAATATTGAATCATAATTTATTAACTAAAATAAGAACTCGCTTTTAAGTATTTTTAAAGTCATTGACTCATTGTTTTTAGTTGGTATGATGAATCATAATTTATTTAATTTGTATTATAAATATTATAGGAAAATATAGTTTTATACATTTTTTGGTCAATATTATTTTTGTACAAATAATAAATATACTATTTTTACTTTACTCAATTTTAAAAAAATATACATATAAGATTTTTATCTCAAATATTAATAGCATTACAAAGGAGCATAACAAAAAATTACCAAAGTACAACATTTACTTATATATTAATATTATTATGAATATTCATATAATTTTTTTTAATATAACATAGGATACAATCAATATGAAAATAAATAAAAGCGGTCATTTTTATATATTATTTTATTCATGTTAATAGTTAATTATATTTATTATTTTTAATAATATAATTAATTTTATTTAAATTAGAAATAATAAACATAGATATAAAATTTTATATTATTATAAGAACTAAATTATAAATAGTAAACATATATATTATATTATATTCAACAAAAACTGAACATTTTATATTATTATGAGAATTAAATTTTACACCTTTACAATTAGAGGCATAGGAAATATGTACAATGTATTATATATATTAATCACTGTCTCTAACATTAATAGAATTACACGGTATAAAAAAGTTACTAAGATAAATATTCAATAAAAACAAATATTAGTCTCGAAATTATTCATAATTAATAGTTATTAAATTGATCTATCACAATTTAATTTAAATCAACAAAATTTAAATTTTAATCTATAATAAAAAAAGTTAATTTTAGTCTTTTAAAAAAATAAATTTTATTTGACACTAATAATAGAAGAAGGGAAACTATTTTAAAGACAAAACGTCATAAATCACTGTAAAAAGTTATTCAAAACATTAATGTCATAAAATTTAATGTCATCATTAAAAAAACTGAATGCTGATAGAATATTTATAAAAAATTATATGTAAAGTTGTTCCCAATTAAATGCAGTAATGAATATAAAAAATATTTAAATTTTTTATTATTACCATTACAACTAAAAATTGAAAAACTAATTGACGTCTATTACATTTTACTTTTGACTAATCATCTGTAATTTAATTTAATTTTTAATTTTTATTCACATCAAATTTACAACTATTTATTTCCTAATGACAATATAAAATTATAACATTCATATGTGAACTAAATTGAAATATTTATTAACAATAAAAATTTAATAAAAAATTTAATCAAATTATAATAAAACAATTTCTCTACATTTTCATTTAACCATTAATATTATTATTTATCAAAAAAGTATAAATAATGAATATAATGTCATTTTAAAAATTAAATAATGAATATCATAAATAACTAAAAAAAATATAATTCACGTTATTATTCTTAACTGAATGATGCATATGAATAATAAATATATTACTTTATTTCTAAATATTAACAAAATTAATACATATAAAATTTTATTTTAAATATTAATAGCACATAATAAAATGTTACACAAACAAAATATTTTATTTTTGTAAATAATTTAATAAAGATGGATATTAACATTATTATAAACATTTATATCATTTAAAAAAAACTCATGAAATAAGGACAATAAATATAAGAGACTATTTTTTAAATCATGAAAGAAAATTGATGAATTGATGGACCTGAGTTACACATTTTGGTGAATATAATAATAAAATTTTATAATGGTTTAAGATTTATTATCACTCACAACTCATACCGTTTAAAACGGATTGATATGGTTGTTTACTTACATATATTAAGTAATTGACTAATTTAATTTTATCATAATTAAGAGTTAATATTCATTTAATATTATGACAACCATATTTTACACGTTTAATAATTATTTTTATGATAATTAACGGTTCATTGGATTCCAATTACATTATAATTTGCAATTTATAATCAATATACATGGTTTACTTATATTATTATTATTATTAATATTATTATTTTATAAATATTCATATCAATTTTTTTTAAATATAACATAGGAAATAATCAATATAAAAAAGATCATTTTGTACAAAATTTTATTCATATTTACAAATAATTATATTTATTCTTTTTATAATCAAAATAATATTCTTCATATTGTTGGTAAATTACAAATAATAAACGTAGATATTAGATGACTATAATCAATATTTATTAAAAATAATGCATCACCATGTAGCATATATTATACTATATGAAGGCCATTAATTAAAGTATTAAAATAAAATTCATTTGAATCATAAAAAATTAATCTAGTCTATCAAAAAAAATGTTTATTTATGATACTAATAAATAAACTGAATCTTGATAAAATATTTACAATAAACTACAATTAATTTTTTTTCTTTTTTGGAGAACCACTAATATATTTAAAGTTGTTCACAAATTAAATTCAATAATGAAAATAATAAATATTTAATTTTTTTGTTATTACTCTAAATTTAAAATTACATATTAATAAAAATTTTTATATATATATATATATATATATAATTTTAATAAAATATATTAAATATCTAATTTAAGTAAAATATATAATTCACACTCTTGCACTATAAATTGTGAAAATTTTGAAAATGATTTTACAAGGGCAATGTCGTCTTTTCATACGTGATGGAGGGTGTCAGGTCTAAGTGAGGGAGTGTCGAATTAAATGCTTCAAAAAAATACAAGCTCTAATTTTAAAGCTTTAACTCTATGATTTTTCGAGCCAGACAGAGTGATCCTTATGAGCTAGTCATTTTAACAGCTCTAAATGTACGGCTCAAAACCATACTATTCTATTTTAATATATTATATTAAATGAATTATCATTTAAAAAATTAAAACATGTAATGCAGGTACTAGGAGACCATAACATGATTTAACTATTAAAAAAAATTGAAATATGGTATAACAAATAAATGGCTTTACCTGATGAACTATAACCACTTAATTTATAAAAAAATGAAAACAAATCATTCTAACTATACAAAATATTAATTAATCCAAAACTTTGTATCGTCGATCGATCTTTTACAAATTTTCAGTACCAGTTTTCACTTCATGACATTTTCTCATAACGCGTTTTCTTCCAACCAAATATTGTTGCACAATAAGCACAGAAGATTGCGTACCAAAGCTAGTTGAAGCCAATATGTCACCTATAACACCAAGTTCAGGATGGTCGCACCATTCCAACAACCTCGAAAAAATCACCGAGTTCTTACCGCTTCCTTGTCCAACAATGTACAAATCATATCCAGGTTTATCAATATCGTTAAGAAGCGTTGGAATCTCTTCGCCCGTATTCGAATGGACTTCCTTCTCTGAGTAAAGAATTGAATCGTTATTGTTCACTGCTTTGTGCCTAAAGGAAATTATACACTCTTCATCCAACTCTTTTTGCATCACATTGTCTATAACCGTCGACAACATTCCATGACGAGACTTGCTTTTTTCCATTTTTAGTTTTGTTTCTTCTGCAGCCTTACCTAACAGATTGATCCTCACAACATGTAATTGTGTTCCTGGATGCCCCGCCATTCTCCATGCAATAGACAAGGCTTCACGGTCGTCAGGTCCACCGATGAAAATCATTATAATGCGTAATTTTATTTCTAACAACGATCCTAAACCGCGATCCACAAAGATCCCTACCGAACAAGGTGCTTTTTGTAGAACATTTTTGTTTATCTCACAATGTTCATTGTGGATTATTTCTGGAGCATCTTCTATTGTTGAGTAGTCTTTGTGAAAGGGAAGGAGAATTAGGCTGGCGCGTTTCTCTTCGGCAACATTGTAAATGTCCTCATGGATAGTTGTGTAGGACGAGACAACACTTGATATGTCAAACCTAATCGCATTGTATTGTTCTACGAGTTTTTCAAATGCATTAGTTATGCTCTCAAACTCTAATTGTGATCCATAGTTGGTTGCTTCTGCGCCACCAATCGTGCTGTTTGAATTATCCATTTGTGAAACAAGAATAGCTGTGCCATGTCTAGTGAGTTGAACTAAGTGAGCTACTGATACATGTATAGGTGAAAGTCTAGTAGCATTTGTGGCTTCAATGACATGGATCATGTTATTGGCATGTTTAGCATTGTGGACACAAGCGACGATTCGAAGCTCCACATCGAACCTCAGTTTTTGCACGGTCCTTAATTGCGATTGCATGAATCGGAATTTTGGTTTGTATATTGCATTGATCAAGGGAGAAACCATTACAGTCATTACTATAATAGCAAGCATCATAACCATGAAAGTATATGGATCCAAAATCTGTAAAGAAAAAAGAAAAAAAAGTAAGTTGGTTAAAAGGCTGTTTGATTTAAATCATGCAATAATAGAAAAATGGTAGTTTAAAATTACCCTTTTGTCCCAAGCAATATTCAGTAGTATGACAGCCATGATACCCTTGGTGTTGAGAAGCAATCCAATGGCAACTCCATCTCGGGCAGGCATACCGAAGAAGAAAGTGACAATCACAGAGCTCAAAACTTTAGGTATGCATAACAAAAGCATAACCAAAAACATTAAACCCGCATTCTTTTGCTTCAAAAGGAAAGGCAAGTTGAGTCTAAAACCAAATCCAGCAAAGTAAACAGGACACAGAATCTCAGAAACAAAATCGGCCGACAATTCCAAAACCACATCAGCAAACTTTCCATGAGGCAAAATTAATCCAAACACAAAAGCTCCAACAATAGGATGTGTACCGAGAGAATCCGTAATGTACGAACAAATACACACTCCCGTCAACACGTCCAACAGGTGTGATTTTCGCCACGTGTTCATACTTGTTTGTGTTCAATGATTGGAGTAAGGATAGGTCTCACCACAGCAAAGCAAAAAACTATGAACATCAAAGTAGAGATTACTGAGAGATAAGGCTTTCCACCTCTAGTCGAATAAGGAATCAACAAGGTAAACATAACCCAACCATATGCATCGGTTAACATAGCTGCTGTCAATGCATCTTTTCCAAGCTTTGTATATAAAAGTTTAAGATTAGCTAAGATTCTTGCAAGGACAGGGAAACCTGTTACAGAAAGTGCTAAACACCAGAATAAATATGCTTCGCCTTGATTTTCTTTTGGTGTTTGTGCGAAAACATCATTTTTATCTATAAGTTTTTGTTGTAGAGCTAGAAATCCAACACCAAATAACATTGGCGTCACAATGCCGGCAATTGCTATGCTTGTACCTTTCTTCCTTGATCTTAAGATGGTGTCTGAATTCATTTCTAAACCACTTAGGAACACATAGTACATTATTCCTAAGTTTGCAAAGGTTTCAACGGCTAGGATTCCATATTGACTATAAAACAAGGAAAATACCCATTCAAAATTTCCCAAGAGACTTGGACTCAGAGTAAAACCAGCCTGCATTATATAAAATTCAGGAATTATTATATTTTTTTATCTCTCATTTATGAAACGCAGTCTTAATGTATGAACTTTTATATGTTTTTATGGAAGTCTTAATGTATGAACTTTTATATGTTTTTATGGCAGTCTTAATGTATAAACTTTTATATGTTTTTATGTTGAAAATTCAATGTGACTAACTATCATGTGTATTGATGATTCAAATTTACTGGCAAAAGAAAGAAAGAAATATATGATGAATGAATACTTACCAACACCTGCGCAATAATGAGGGGCACATGAAGGGGCTTAAGGACGAAGTAGAAAAGCCGAGAAACCAAAATATCATAAGCAATTTGGAGACACAAAAGAGGAACATGTTTTATCATAATATCATCAGCCATCCAGATATTGTTTGAAGGACTAAATGATACATTATAACATGCATAATTTGCCATCTCCATCTTTTCTTTTACTGTTATTTCTTCTCTTGATTAGTTTCTTATGTTAATGTATTTTTTTTCTTCTCATTTAAATACTATGTTTTTTCTTTTACGTGAATAACATGCAAGTTATGATGAACAATGATGTATTAGAGCTGGCAAATGCAGTTTACATTGTTTGTTGCTACTATTTTACAGAATGCTCTATTTTTCATGATCTATGCTGACATTATGGTTGCTTTTTGATGATAGTTTTTTTGTGTAATAAACATTACGTATATCCGCTTCCGCCATACACTAAATTTAGACATTGAACCTCTATTAGTTACTTAAAACAAATTCAAATGGATGAAAACTAACTGATGACGATATCAGAATGTTCGTTACCGCTTTCCGAATGTCTTCTTTTATTTCTGAAAATATTAAATTTGTTTTTAAAATTGTTTAAAAAAACTAATGTGACATTAAGTCAGATAAATAAAAGTATAAAAAAACTAATGAGACATTAAGTCAGATAAATAGAATTATAAAAGAGAAATGTATAAATACCAAATTAAAATTCTGAACTTAAAAAAAAAATTATTTTACATTATCTAAGATAAAATCATTATTCGGTCTATTTAATTATCAACCGTTCATAAAGAATAATAAGAATAAGATCGCTTTATTTATAAAAATAATAATTTATTGAGAAATTTTAATATAACATACCCAAAAAATAAGCATATTAATATTTTAACTATAGAAATATGCAACTTTTATCTCAAGCACCTTTAAAGTTGAGCACATAACTGATTAAATTAATATGTAACTATTTTAAACACATATAAGGCTTAGTCAACAAAACCTTCAGTCAGCTTCTATAGTCACATATATATAAAGCCCTTGGTCGAACTGAGTCTGAATCTTACACTTTCTAGATGCTGCAAATGTTCATAAAATCCAGAGGTATATAACAAATTCAGAATTTCAATAAGAAAGTCAAGAAATAATACTTAGAATATATGCCACAAGATTTGGTACTATAACACACAGTAAAGGTTTCAGAATGCAATAAGGGTGTCTTTTGTTTTGTAAACATCACATTGTGTAATAACAATACACTCTGATGATCTAGTAAAGTAAAAAACACAGTATTCTCTGATGATACAACTCATGTTTGATGACGGCCAGGGTCGACCCAATTATATCGGAGGCCCCGTTTTAATTACAAAAATGGGCCCATTTTTTTAAAACATAATTATAATAATTAAAAAAAATATATTAAAAATACATTTATATATAAATTAAAAATAAATTTAATTATATTTATTTTGAGTTTTGATCAATCTTGATTTTTCTATGTATTGAGTTTTTATCGTAATATTTTTTTCGATTATTGAGTTTTTTTAATAACATTTTATTCATTTTTATTGATATTTATTAAAAAAAATTGAAATTTTCAAAAATTTGGGCCCTCTAATATTTATGGCCCTGTGCTGCAGCACATGCACATGGGCGACCCTGATGTCGGCTTACAACAAACTATCCATTGTTATACTTATTAGTGAATGAATGAAGAAGACATCACATCACCATGAAATAATGATAATAAAAATATTCATTTATTATTATCACAATTGCATTTAATTTTTAATACGTTACTGTCATAAGAAAAGTCATAAACACACTGTTTTATATAAATAACAATCTGTTAATTTTTTTTAATACCTCACCATAACAACTATCAGATTCACTATATATTCATATTACCATACAATCAGCAATTGAAAATTTAATCTTAGATCTTAACATTCATAAAAATGATTTTGTTAGATGAGAAGGTATTAACTCTTTATCCCAAATATTGTATTTGTTCTTAACAAAATATACTTTTATATTCTAAATATTAAATATTATTATTTTTTCTTTAAAAAATAATTGATTTCAATATTTTATTGCTATATATTTTTTCCTTCAGAGATGCAATGATAAACAAATATTTTATACCACTAATTGATACAAGAAGAAAACTTATATACCATGAAAAGTATAGAAATAGTTCGGGAAAATGAAACATACAAAAGAGTCAAAGACTTAAAAACATCATGGTTTTTACAAATGACTACTGTTAACAAGTATTCAATACTCAAAATCCACAATTTCACACCATTATTTTGAATTTGTTGTCATAGAAATAATTTCAAAAAGAGTTGGAGACAACAATGTTCTCTCTGGTAGTGTTATACACAAGTTACCCTACAATAATATAAATTATATTATACAACTACGTTTATGTTTCTTTTTAGACATAAATGGAGTGCTTCATGCCCTTGGACATGAAGAAAATGTTTACTTACAAGAAAAACCTACAAAAATTCCCAGACTTAAATTGAGGCTACAAGAGTAAGATTTCAACTACACATATTTTCCTATTCATATATTCATATATAAATTAAGTATACTAAATTAAAATTAATCTTATATTCTAAACATAATTGTTAAGGTCACATTGTGTAAAACTTTGAAAATTTGATGACAAGTCAACCAGAAAGAAGCGCCATTGTTGCAATCACCTCTACAACAGTGAATATGTTTAGAGGTAACTATATATTTAAACGTTATAGATATTTTATTCACTCAAAATATTACCATTTTCATAAATAAATCTAAATTTTTATTCCACAGATGAATACTTCATCAACTCAACTTTTATTGTCATAATGGCAATGACACTAGAGTCAGATACACAAGTACACTATAAATTTTATTTAAACAACTCTTTTGAAAATACAATTCTAAAGTTATTTTACTTCCAAATTTTTCTAAACTTCTAAACATGAGAGGTTTTCTTCATAGTTTTATCAACTATAAATGAAATTGATGATACGTTTGGATGGCATTATATTGAATGTGCAAACAGTATGAAGAAGTTTAACAAAAAGCCCATAAATTGAAATTTACTTTGTGTGAAACACCTTCTAAGTATCCAAAACAAGGTTAGACATTTGCAATCATAAACCATTTTATCAAAATTATTATTAGTAATATAATATAAAAAAAGCATGTAATCACAAGTTCAAAATAATGCTGAAAATGTCCGATGAAACCGCTAAAGCGACTTTGACATTTTTGATCAAGAGACCCAAAAGCTACTAAATACAACAGCTCAAATGCTCTTGCAACAACAACCTAACATGTTTACACCATCAATTCTACATAACCTCTGTCATTGTACTCTTATTTTTGAAATAAAATTGTCTATAAAAAACTTAAAAGAAGGATTGCAAATTTACACAATATCACGAACTTTTGTACCAACCGCTATTTTACAAGAATCAATTCTGAAAATACATTTTAACATGTAATTAAATTTGTACTACAATCATACAAATATACTACTAATTTTATGAATACAACAATATACTTATCACATATAGGAGTCCATATCACCACAATGATTTAAAATAAAGAAGATCACCAAGAAGAATAAGAAGAAGAGGAACAACAACAACAACAACTTAGTGCTGAGCGAAGGCTAATCATAACATCATCAGATGATGAAACATATATCAAAGGGAATTCTAAAAATAATAATAGCAACAATGATCTTCATATATTATCCTGTGACGACGAGTCACTTCTCATACACAAATTAAAGAGTCGAAAATCTATTAAAGCAAAACAAAGAAACAACAAAATCTCATCCAAGAAAAAAAATAACAAAAACCATAAAAATTGATTCCAATTTTGAAGATTCCTTTTATGTTTTAAAATTTAATTTCATGTTTCGCCTTCATTTCCATTATTTATAAATGTATTAGTTTTCAATTAAAATTAGACTATTTTCTTTTGTTATGATAATCTTATTATCTATATTATAGAGTTTTTATAATAAATAATATCTACCATAAATAAAGTATTATTTTATTTCAACAACTTCTATTTACTACCCGCACGGTCTTCTAAACCACCGGTGCATCACGCGGGTCCTATTCTAGTAACTATTATTTCATATACATCATGGTACAAAGTTATTTGGACTACAAGACCAAATCAGATTATTGAGCAAGATTTGATAAGTACTAGTCAGCAAATTGGAATTCATTTATCAACAAATTTTTTTCTTCCATTTGAACTAATTTCAATAATTATTTTAGTTTCTTTGATATGTGCAATTGTCGTAGCTCTCGAGTAAGAAATCTTTATAGAACTAATAATAGAAATCAAGATTTTGTCTGAAGCTAATAATCAATGGAAAGAACCCTAATCTTACTATAGTCTTAAACTTTGAGGAATTTTTGATTCAGTACCTTGAAACAAAAAACCAGAAAAAAAAAGAAAAACTATTTTGTAGTACTTGATCTCGTCACTAATCGTCACTTATTTTTAACTATATAAGAATATGTGGAGCTCCACATGTCTGGAAGCACATGAGAATGTTCTTTTTCTGATATTATTACCAATATTAGATATTAGGTTAGCCATAGCATTACTATACCCTCCATATTCATCCAACGATAAACCTAATCTGAATTACAGAACTATGACACAATCAAACCCAAATGAACAAAATGTTGAATTGAATCGTATCACTCTCTACTGGGGTTTATTACTCATTTTTGTACTTTCTTTTTTATTCTCAATTTATTTCTTCAATTAATTCATCAATTAATATAAGAAATGAGAATTATATATATATATATATATATATACATACTAGGAATTCTCTTATCCTATTCGGAAGGATATCATTTCATAATTATATATATGGTTGTTTAGGTCTCTAGTATGAATAACTACTTGATCAAATATGGAGGAAAGTAGGATAAATGGCCAATACTACTGGAAGAATTCCTCTTTGGATACTAGGTACTATAACCGCTATTATTGTGATTGGTTTAACTGGTATTTTCTTTTAAGGTTCATATTCCGGATTGGGATCATCCCTCTAATAATGAGATGAATTTCTTTTTCAAAATGAAAGCATAAGAACTCTACAGTGATCCACTCTTTCTTTGATGAATTCGAGTGGGTCCCGTTGAGTTTTTAATAATCAGAATATTTTTGAAAGTGAGTCAATACATAACTTTATTCTATGTTTCAAAAAATTCCATTTCCTTTTTTAGGATGTGAATGAAAATATAATCTTAATAGAAATATATTTCTAATATAGACTCATGATTCAATTCTTTTTTTTTAAAGTTAATTAAGAAACTTGTATTTGGTGAATTCAATTCCCACCCTTTTTTATTTGGTCATTCCTTCACTACGTATCTATTTTGACATAAACAATAAAGAATCACTCTAGGAAAAGATAAATTATCCCTCCTAGAATTCTGTTTTCCCCTTTTCTATTTCTATTTTACTTAATATATTGTACCTAAATGTTAATAGCACATAATAAAATGTTACGCAAACAAAATATTTTACTTTTATAAATAATTTAATAAAGATGGATATTAACATTATTATAAACATTTATATCATTTAAGAAAAACTCATGAAATAATGACAATAAATATAATAGACTATTTTTTAAATCATTAAAGAAAACGGATGAATTAATGGACCTGAGTTACACATTTTGGTGAATATAATAATAAAACTTTATAATGGTCTAAGATTTATTATCACTCACAACTTATACCATTTAAAACGGATTGATATGGTTGTTTACTTACATATTAAGTAATTGACTAATTTAATTTTATCATAATTAAGAATTAATATTCATTTATTATTATTACAAGCATGTTTTACATGTTTAATAATTAATTTTATTATAATTAACCGTTCATTGGATTCCAATTGCATTATAATTTGCAATTTATAATCAATATACATGGTTTACTTATATATTCTTATTATTACTATTACTATTATTATTAATATTCATATCAACTTTTTTAAATATAACATGGGAAACAATCAATATAAAAAAATCATTTTGTACAAAATTTTATTCATATTTATAAATAATTATATTTATTCTTTTTATAATCAAATCTTGTGCCTTCAGCAACTACTCCTGCAACTCTCTGAGCATAACATTCCTCTCAGCAGTCAACTTGTTGACTTCATCTACTACCGAAAATGGAGTATCCCCTCTTACTAACATTGGTGGGGTTCTTCCATATAAGACTTCAAAAGGAGTGGCATTCAAGGATGCATGGTAATTGGTATTGTACTAAACTGCCCAAGCCAACCATTTTGGCCACTATTTTGGTTTAAGCTCAGTCGCACATCTCAAATAAGTCTCTAAACACCTATTGCCACCTCAATTTTCCCATCTGACTGAGGACGGTAAGCACTATTGTACTTCAATCCATTACCTGCCTGTTTAAACAATTAAGACCAGAAATTACTTTAAAAAAACCTTATCTCTATCAGAGACTATGGAGATAGGGAAACCATGTAGCCTGACCACTTATTTTATGAATAAGTCAGTAATGTTCTTAGCAGTATAAGGATGGCTCATATGAAGGAAATGAGCATATTTTGTCAATCTATCCACCACTATCATCACAATATCCACTCCATACACCTTAGGCAACCCTCACACATGAAGTCCATAGAAATGTTACTCCATGTCTGTGTTGGTATACGCAAATGTTGTAGCAATCCTCCATGGCTCAAGGTTTGATACTTATTCCTTTGACACACTTCACAAGCCTGCACATACTCTTATATCCTCTTTCTCATACCCTCCCAATACACCACACTAGAATTTTTTTTGTAAGTCCTTAGGTATCCTGAGTTCCCTTCCACAACAGTATCATGGAACTCATGTAAGATCCAAGCAAATCTGGGTGATTGCTTTGGAACCACTATTCTGCCTTCATGATACAACCTACCACCTTTGAGCTGAAAACCAGTTTGGCTACTAGGATCTGCTAGCACTTCTTCCTCCCATCCTTATCTCTCCTAGGGAATTGAGACTTAAATCATGCATACTGACAAGGGAACATTCCCTGATTCTCTCTCTTCTGCCACCTCTCCCATGTGCTGCTAACATAATTAATTTTGAGTGGGAGTGGAATTATTCCCCAACTCTCTCTTCCTATGTGTCCTCCTATACACCTTGCTATATCTATCACATTGAAATTGATCCTTCTAGCAAGCTAGATCACTAAAAGAGATCACTGAAATTGATAGTACAGATTCTACGAGCTAACCAAGTATTATTGGACAACAATTTAAACTACTTAGGTTTTTCAATGCAAAAAAAAAATTGAAGTATATAAAAAAAAATCTTGGTCATATCAATAAGGTCATGATATTTCTATTTCTTTGTCTTTTTTTATTACATATAATGGATCTGTCTAAACCGCTGCATGATTTCCTTATAGTCTTTGTGGGATCAGGTCTTATATTAGAAAGTTTAGGAGTAGTATTACATACCAACCCCATTTTTTCTGCTTTTTGTTGGGACTGGTTCTGGTTTATATATTTTAGCAAACTCGCATGTTGTAGCTGTGCCATAGCTACTTATTTACGTGGGAGCTACTAACATTTTAATCATATTTGCTGTGATGTTCATGAATAGTTCTGAATATTAACAAGATTTAAATCTTTGGACCGTAGGGGATGGAATGACTTTGATCGTTTGTATAAGTATTTTAGTTTCACTAATCTATTTATATATATTAAATCTAATGCTTCAAATAATTTTGCGACAGTTAACACTGAAGTCCTAAAAAATAGTCCACATCATCCTATTAGCTTATGTGTATACCTTCTACTAAACCACTAATCAAAACACCATTATCTTCCAACACCCATTCTTTGACTCTTTCTCTATCTATTTATATATATTAAATTTAATGCTTCAAATAATTTTGCAACACTTAACACTGACTTCCTAAAAAATAGTCCACATCATCCTATTAGCTTATGTGAATACCTTTTACTAAACCACTAATCAAAACACCATTATCTTTCAACACCCATTCTTTGACTCTTTTTCTACCCAAACCCCTTTTTCACTTTCCCTAATTCTCCAATACCACATTATAATGAATATTGAATCATAATTTATTAACTAAAATAAGAACTCGCTTTTAAGTATTTTTAAAGTCATTGACTCATTGTTTTTAGTTGGTATGATGAATCATAATTTATTTAATTTGTATTATAAATATTATAGGAAAATATAGTTTTATACATTTTTTGGTCAATATTATTTTTGTACAAATAATAAATATACTATTTTTACTTTACTCAATTTTAAAAAAATATACATATAAGATTTTTATCTCAAATATTAATAGCATTACAAAGGAGCATAACAAAAAATTACCAAAGTACAACATTTACTTATATATTAATATTATTATGAATATTCATATAATTTTTTTAATATAACATAGGATACAATCAATATGAAAATAAATAAAAGCGGTCATTTTTATATATTATTTTATTCATGTTAATAGTTAATTATATTTATTATTTTTAATAATATAATTAATTTTATTTAAATTAGAAATAATAAACATAGATATAAAATTTTATATTATTATAAGAACTAAATTATAAATAGTAAACATATATATTATATTATATTCAACAAAAACTGAACATTTTATATTATTATGAGAATTAAATTTTACACCTTTACAATTAGAGGCATAGGAAATATGTACAATGTATTATATATATTAATCACTGTCTCTAACATTAATAGAATTACACGGTATAAAAAAGTTACTAAGATAAATATTCAATAAAAACAAATATTAGTCTCGAAATTATTCATAATTAATAGTTATTAAATTGATCTATCACAATTTAATTTAAATCAACAAAATTTAAATTTTAATCTATAATAAAAAAAGTTAATTTTAGTCTTTTAAAAAAATAAATTTTATTTGACACTAATAATAGAAGAAGGGAAACTATTTTAAAGACAAAACGTCATAAATCACTGTAAAAAGTTATTCAAAACATTAATGTCATAAAATTTAATGTCATCATTAAAAAAACTGAATGCTGATAGAATATTTATAAAAAATTATATGTAAAGTTGTTCCCAATTAAATGCAGTAATGAATATAAAAAATATTTAAATTTTTTATTATTACCATTACAACTAAAAATTGAAAAACTAATTGACGTCTATTACATTTTACTTTTGACTAATCATCTGTAATTTAATTTAATTTTTAATTTTTATTCACATCAAATTTACAACTATTTATTTCCTAATGACAATATAAAATTATAACATTCATATGTGAACTAAATTGAAATATTTATTAACAATAAAAATTTAATAAAAAATTTAATCAAATTATAATAAAACAATTTCTCTACATTTTCATTTAACCATTAATATTATTATTTATCAAAAAGTATAAATAATGAATATAATGTCATTTTAAAAATTAAATAATGAATATCATAAATAACTAAAAAAAATATAATTCACGTTATTATTCTTAACTGAATGATGCATATGAATAATAAATATATTACTTTATTTCTAAATATTAACAAAATTAATACATATAAAATTTTATTTTAAATATTAATAGCACATAATAAAATGTTACACAAACAAAATATTTTATTTTTGTAAATAATTTAATAAAGATGGATATTAACATTATTATAAACATTTATATCATTTAAAAAAAACTCATGAAATAAGGACAATAAATATAAGAGACTATTTTTAAATCATGAAAGAAAATTGATGAATTGATGGACCTGAGTTACACATTTTGGTGAATATAATAATAAAATTTTATAATGGTTTAAGATTTATTATCACTCACAACTCATACCGTTTAAAACGGATTGATATGGTTGTTTACTTACATATATTAAGTAATTGACTAATTTAATTTTATCATAATTAAGAGTTAATATTCATTTAATATTATGACAACCATATTTTACACGTTTAATAATTATTTTATGATAATTAACGGTTCATTGGATTCCAATTACATTATAATTTGCAATTTATAATCAATATACATGGTTTACTTATATTATTATTATTATTAATATTATTATTTTATAAATATTCATATCAATTTTTTTTAAATATAACATAGGAAATAATCAATATAAAAAAGATCATTTTGTACAAAATTTTATTCATATTTACAAATAATTATATTTATTCTTTTTATAATCAAAATAATATTCTTCATATTGTTGGTAAATTACAAATAATAAACGTAGATATTAGATGACTATAATCAATATTTATTAAAAATAATGCATCACCATGTAGCATATATTATACTATATGAAGGCCATTAATTAAAGTATTAAAATAAAATTCATTTGAATCATAAAAAATTAATCTAGTCTATCAAAAAAATGTTTATTTATGATACTAATAAATAAACTGAATCTTGATAAAATATTTACAATAAACTACAATTAATTTTTTTCTTTTTTGGAGAACCACTAATATATTTAAAGTTGTTCACAAATTAAATTCAATAATGAAAATAATAAATATTTAATTTTTTGTTATTACTCTAAATTTAAAATTACATATTAATAAAAATTATATATATATATATATATATAATATATATATATATATATATATATATATATATATATATATATATATATATATATATATATATATATTAATTTAATAAAATATATTAAATATCTAATTTAAGTAAAATATATAATTCACACTCTTGCACTATAAATTGTGAAAATTTTGAAAATGATTTTACAAGGGCAATGTCGTCTTTTCATACGTGATGGAGGGTGTCAGGTCTAAGTGAGGGAGTGTCGAATTAAATGCTTCAAAAAAATACAAGCTCTAATTTTAAAGCTTTAACTCTATGATTTTTCGAGCCAGACAGAGTGATCCTTATGAGCTAGTCATTTTAACAGCTCTAAATGTACGGCTCAAAACCATACTATTCTATTTTAATATATTATATTAAATGAATTATCATTTAAAAAATTAAAACATGTAATGCAGGTACTAGGAGACCATAACATGATTTAACTATTAAAAAAAATTGAAATATGGTATAACAAATAAATGGCTTTACCTGATGAACTATAACCACTTAATTTATAAAAAAATGAAAACAAATCATTCTAACTATACAAAATATTAATTAATCCAAAACTTTGTATCGTCGATCGATCTTTTACAAATTTTCAGTACCAGTTTTCACTTCATGACATTTTCTCATAACGCGTTTTCTTCCAACCAAATATTGTTGCACAATAAGCACAGAAGATTGCGTACCAAAGCTAGTTGAAGCCAATATGTCACCTATAACACCAAGTTCAGGATGGTCGCACCATTCCAACAACCTCGAAAAAATCACCGAGTTCTTACCGCTTCCTTGTCCAACAATGTACAAATCATATCCAGGTTTATCAATATCGTTAAGAAGCGTTGGAATCTCTTCGCCCGTATTCGAATGGACTTCCTTCTCTGAGTAAAGAATTGAATCGTTATTGTTCACTGCTTTGTGCCTAAAGGAAATTATACACTCTTCATCCAACTCTTTTTGCATCACATTGTCTATAACCGTCGACAACATTCCATGACGAGACTTGCTTTTTTCCATTTTTAGTTTTGTTTCTTCTGCAGCCTTACCTAACAGATTGATCCTCACAACATGTAATTGTGTTCCTGGATGCCCCGCCATTCTCCATGCAATAGACAAGGCTTCACGGTCGTCAGGTCCACCGATGAAAATCATTATAATGCGTAATTTTATTTCTAACAACGATCCTAAACCGCGATCCACAAAGATCCCTACCGAACAAGGTGCTTTTTGTAGAACATTTTTGTTTATCTCACAATGTTCATTGTGGATTATTTCTGGAGCATCTTCTATTGTTGAGTAGTCTTTGTGAAAGGGAAGGAGAATTAGGCTGGCGCGTTTCTCTTCGGCAACATTGTAAATGTCCTCATGGATAGTTGTGTAGGACGAGACAACACTTGATATGTCAAACCTAATCGCATTGTATTGTTCTACGAGTTTTTCAAATGCATTAGTTATGCTCTCAAACTCTAATTGTGATCCATAGTTGGTTGCTTCTGCGCCACCAATCGTGCTGTTTGAATTATCCATTTGTGAAACAAGAATAGCTGTGCCATGTCTAGTGAGTTGAACTAAGTGAGCTACTGATACATGTATAGGTGAAAGTCTAGTAGCATTTGTGGCTTCAATGACATGGATCATGTTATTGGCATGTTTAGCATTGTGGACACAAGCGACGATTCGAAGCTCCACATCGAACCTCAGTTTTTGCACGGTCCTTAATTGCGATTGCATGAATCGGAATTTTGGTTTGTATATTGCATTGATCAAGGGAGAAACCATTACAGTCATTACTATAATAGCAAGCATCATAACCATGAAAGTATATGGATCCAAAATCTGTAAAGAAAAAAGAAAAAAAAGTAAGTTGGTTAAAAGGCTGTTTGATTTAAATCATGCAATAATAGAAAAATGGTAGTTTAAAATTACCCTTTTGTCCCAAGCAATATTCAGTAGTATGACAGCCATGATACCCTTGGTGTTGAGAAGCAATCCAATGGCAACTCCATCTCGGGCAGGCATACCGAAGAAGAAAGTGACAATCACAGAGCTCAAAACTTTAGGTATGCATAACAAAAGCATAACCAAAAACATTAAACCCGCATTCTTTTGCTTCAAAAGGAAAGGCAAGTTGAGTCTAAAACCAAATCCAGCAAAGTAAACAGGACACAAATCCCAGAAACAAAATCGGCCGACAATTCCAAAACCACATCAGCAAACTTTCCATGAGGCAAAATTAATCCAAACACAAAAGCTCCAACAATAGGATGTGTACCGAGAGAATCCGTAATGTACGAACAAATACACACTCCCGTCAACACGTCCAACAAGTGTGATTTTCGCCACGTGTTCATACTTGTTCTGTGTTCAATGATTGGAGTAAGGATATTTTAGTAAGGTCTCACCACAGCAAAGCAAAAAACTATGAACATCAAAGTAGAGATTACTGAGAGATAAGGCTTTCCACCTCTAGTCGAATAAGGAATCAACAAGGTAAACATAACCCAACCATATGCATCGGTTAACATAGCTGCTGTCAATGCATCTTTTCCAAGCTTTGTATATAAAAGTTTAAGATTAGCTAAGATTCTTGCAAGGACAGGGAAACCTGTTACAGAAAGTGCTAAACACCAGAATAAATATGCTTCGCCTTGATTTTCTTTTGGTGTTTGTGCGAAAACACTCATTTTTATCTATAAGTTTTTGTTGTAGAGCTAGAAATCCAACACCAAATAACATTGGCGTCACAATGCCGGCAATTGCTATGCTTGTACCTTTCTTCCTTGATCTTAAGATGGTGTCTGAATTCATTTCTAAACCACTTAGGAACACATAGTACATTATTCCTAAGTTTGCAAAGGTTTCAACGGCTAGGATTCCATATTGACTATAAAACAAGGAAAATACCCATTCAAAATTTCCCAAGAGACTTGGACTCAGAGTAAACCAGCCTGCATTATATAAAATTCAGGAATTATTATATTTTTTATCTTCATTTATGAAACGCAGTCTTAATGTATGAACTTTATATGTTTTTATGGAAGTCTTAATGTATGAACTTTTATGTTTTTATGGCAGTCTTAATGTATAAACTTTTATATGTTTTTATGTTGAAAATTCAATGTGACTAACTATCATGTGTATTGATGATTCAAATTACTGGCAAAAGAAAGAAAGAAATATATGATGAATGAATACTTACCAACACCTGCGCAATAATGAGGGGCACATGAAGGGGCTTAAGGACGAAGTAGAAAAGCCGAGAAACCAAAATATCATAAGCAATTTGGAGACACAAAAGAGGAACATGTTTTCATAATATCATCAGCCA
>NW_026112872.1:0-56211 GCF_024323335.1 Lathyrus oleraceus | reverse complement strand
TTGTGATCCGAATAATAAACGGGTATTCAGAGAAATAATTAGATTAATTATTGGATATCTAAATTTGTTTGTCTCATATATATACTTTATTTTATCAACGACCTGATTTTACTCATCCTTCCATAAATAATATACAATAGTAAAGTCAAGTAATTAATTCTATTGATTATATTACTTTTTAAATTATTAATTATTATTTATTATAAAAACTAATAATTAGTCACAACTAAGAATGTTTGATTTGAGAGGAAGGAGAAGTATTTAAGTGGCACTTTTTATTATATCTGATGTTAGAATAGTGAGTGGTATTCTATTATGGATATCATATTAGACCTTTGAGATCTTTGTTATTTCTCATTATAATATAGTAAAACCTTTATTATCTAAACTTATTTTATAGAGTAGAATAGAAAAAAAAAGTGCATTAGAAAAAAAATGTGCATTAGTTTTGACTTAGTAGGTTTTATGATAAAAATGTCAAATAGAGAGTGGAGAGATTTAATATTAAAAAATAAATTTACCAATTGATACTCAATATGCCGACTGTGAATAGATCCAACCAAACACAGACAACCTAAGCAATATTACCTTTCAGTTCAAACATTAAACTGAAACCTCACCAATATTAAATTTTAAGAACCTAACAAAAATACCGCTAGCGTTTAAAAGCTTCAACTTAACTCACAACCCAAATATACTCTCAATTTTAATGTTTCCATGAAAAACCTAACTTGTACTCCACTTTCTCTTTTAATTTTTTGTAAATATTAAAATTGGGATAGTAGAAAAGTATACGCATAAAAATATAAAATTGCATAAAAATAAAACATTGTTTATTTTTGATCCGAATAATAAACGAGTATTCATAGAATAATTAGATTAATATTGGATATCTTAATTTGTTTGTCATATATATATATATATATATTATTATATATTATATATATATACTTTATTTATAAACGGCTGATTTACCATCATATAATAATATATACATTAGTAAAGTCAAGTAATTAATTCTATTGATTTATTACTTTTAAAAATATAATTATTATTTATTATATAAAAATAATAATTAGTTACAACTAAGTTAATTTTGATTTGAGAGGAAGGAGAAGTATTTAAGTGGCACTTTATTAATATCTTGATGTTAGAATAGTGAGTGGTATTCTATTATGGATATCATATTAGACCTTTTGAGATCTTTGTTATTTCTCATTATAATATAGTAAAACCTTATTATCTAAACTTATTTTGAGTAGAATAGAAAAAAAAAAAGTGCATTAGAAAAAAATGTGCATTAGTTTTGACTTAGTAGGTTTTATGATAAAATGTCAAATAGAGAGTGGAGAGATTTAATATTAAAAATAAATTTACCAATTGATACTCAATATGCCGACTGTGAATAGATCCAACCAACACAGACAACCTAAGCAATATTACCTTTCAATTCAAAACATTAAACTGAAACCTCACCAATATTAAATTTAAGAACCTAACAAAAATACCGCTAGCGTTTAAAAGCTTCAACTTAACTCACAACCAAATATACTCTCCAATTTTAATGTTTCCATGAAAACACCTAACTTGTACTCCACTTTCTCTTTTAAATTTTTGTAAATATTAAAATTGGGATAGTAGAAAAGTATACGCATAAAAATATAAAATTGCATAAAAATATAACATTATGTTTATTTTTGATCCGATAATAAACGGGTATTCAGAGATAATTAGATTAATTATTGGATATCTAAATTTGTTTGTCTCATATATATACTTTATTTTATCAACGGTTGATTTTACTCATCCTTCCATAATAATACTAAAGTAAAGTCAAGTAATTAATCTATTGATTATATTACTTTTAAGTTATTAATTATTATTTATTATATAAAACTAAAATAATTAGTTACAACTAAGGTAATGTTTGATTTGAGAGGAAGGAGAAGTATTTAAGTGGCACTTTATTAATATCTTGATGTTAGAATAGTGAGTGGTATTCTATTATGGATATTATATTAGACCTTTTGAGATCTTTGTTATTTCTCATTAATATATAAAACTTTATTATCTAAACTTTTTTATACAGTAGAATAGAAAAAAAAAGTGCATTAGAAAAAAAATGTGCATTAGTTTTGACTTAGTAGGTTTTATGATAAAAATGTCAAATAGAGAGTGGAGAGATTTAATATTAAAATAAATTTACCAATTGATACTCAATATGCCGACTGTGAATAGATCCAACCAAAACACAGACAACCTAAGCAATATTACCTTTCAATTCAAAACATTAAACTGAAACCTCACCAATATTAAATTTTAAGAACCTAACAAAAAATACCGCTAGCGTTTAAAAGCTTCAACTTAACTCACAACCCAAATATACTCTCCAATTTTAATGTTTCCATGAAAACACCTAACTTGTACTCCACTTTCTCTTTTAAATTTTTGTAAATATTAAAATTGGGATAGTAGAAAAGTATACGCATAAAAATATAACATTAGGTTTATTTGTGATCCGAATAATAAACGGGTATTCAGAGAAATAATTAGATTAATTATTGGATATCTAAATTTGTTTGTCTCATATATATACTTTATTTTATCAACGACCTGATTTTACTCATCCTTCCATAAATAATATACAATAGTAAAGTCAAGTAACTAATTCTATTGATTATATTACTTTTTAAATTATTAATTATTATTTATTATATAAAACTAATAATTAGTTACAACTAAGGTAATGTTTGATTTGAGAGGAAGGAGAAGTATTTAAGTGGCACTTTATTAATATCTTGATGTTAGAATAGTGAGTGGTATTCTATTATGGATATCATATTAGACCTTTTGAGATCTTTGTTATTTCTCATTATAATATAGTAAAACCTTTATTATCTAAACTTATTTTATAGAGTAGAATAGAAAAAAAAAGTGCATTAGAAAAAAAATGTGCATTAGTTTTGACTTAGTAGGTTTTATGATAAAAATGTCAAATAGAGAGTGGAGAGATTTAATATTAAAAATAAATTTACCAATTGATACTCAATATGCCGACTGTGAATAGATCCAACCAAACACAGACAACCTAAGCAATATTACCTTTCAATTCAAAACATTAAACTGAAACCTCACCAATATTAAATTTTAAGAACCTAACAAAAATACCGCTAGCGTTTAAAAGCTTCAACTTAACTCACAACCCAAATATACTCTCCAATTTTAATGTTTCCATGAAAACACCTAACTTGTACTCCACTTTCTTTTAAATTTTTGTAAATATTAAAATGGGATAGTAGAAAAGTATACGCATAAAAATATAAAATTGCATAAAATAAACATTAGTTTATTTGTGATCCGAATAATAACGGGTATTCATAGAAATAATTAGATTAATTATTGGATATCTAATTTGTTTGTCTCATATATATATATATATTTTATCAATATATATAATATATATTATATATATATATCTATATATATATATATATACTAATAAAGTATTTATCAACGACCTGATTTACTATTATATAATAATTACATTAGTAAAGTCAAGTAATTAATTCTATTGATTATATACTTTTAAAATATTAATTATTATATTATATAAAAATAATAATTAGTTACAACTAAGGTAATGTTTGATTTGAGAGGAAGGAGAAGTATTTAAGTGGCACTTTATTAATATCTTGATGTTAGAATAGTGAGTGGTATTCTATTATGGATATTATATTAGACCTTTTGAGATCTTTGTTATTTCTCATTATAATATAGTAAAACCTTTATTATCTGAACTTATTTTATTGAGTAGAATAGAAAAAAAAAAGTGCATTAGAAAAAAAATGTGCATTAGTTTTGACTTAGTAGGTTTTATGATAAAAATGTCAAATAGAGAGTGGAGAGATTTAATATTAAAATAAATTTACCAATTGATACTCAATATGCCGACTGTGAATAGATCCAACCAAACGCAGACAACCTAAGCAATATTACCTTTCAATTCAAAACATTAAACTGAAACCTCAACAATATTAAATTTTAAGAACCTAACAAAAATACCGCTAGCGTTTAAAAGCTTCAACTTAACTCACAACCCAAATATACTCTCCAATTTTAATGTTTCCATGAAAACACCTAACTTGTACTCCACTTTCTCTTTTAAATTTTTGTAAATATTAAAATTGGGATAGTAGAAAAGTATACGCATAAAAATATAAAATTGCATAAAAATCAAACATTAGGTTTATTTGTGATCCGAATAATAAACGAGTATTCATAGAAATAATTAGATTAATTATTGGATATCTTAATTTGTTTGTCTCATATTATATATATATATATATATATATATATATATATATATATATATATATATATATATATATATATACTTTATTTTATCAACGACCTGATTTTACTCATCCTATAATAAATAATATACATTAGTAAAGTCAAGTAATTAATTCTATTGATTATATTACTTTTTAAAATATTAATTATTATTTATTATATAAAAATAATGATTAGTTACAACTAAGTTAATGTTTGATTTGAGAGGAAGGAGAAGTATTTAAGTGGCACTTTATTAATATCTTGATGTTAGAATAGTGAGTGGTATTCTATTATGGATATCATATTAGACCTTTGGATATCTTTGTTATTTCTCATTATAATATAGTAAAACCTTTATTATCTGAACTTATTTTATTGAGTAGAATAGAAAAAAAAAGTGCATTAGAAAAAAAATGTGCATTAGTTTTGACTTAGTAGGTTTTATGATAAAAATGTCAAATAGAGAGTGGAGAGATTTAATATTAAAAATAAATTTACCAATTGACACTCAATATGCCGACTGTGAATAGATCCAACCAAACGCAGACAACCTAAGCAATATTACCTTTCAATTCAAAACATTAAACTGAAACCTCAACAATATTAAATTTTAAGAACCTAACAAAAATACCGCTAGCGTTTAAAAGCTTCAACTTAACTCACAACCCAAATATACTCTCCAATTTTAATGTTTCCATGAAAACACCTAACTTGTACTCCACTTTCTCTTTTAAATTTTTGTAAATATTAAAATTGGGATAGTAGAAAAGTATACGCATAAAAATATAAAATTGCATAAAATTATAACATTATGTTTATTTGTGATCCGAATAATAAACGGGTATTCAGAGAAATAATTAGATTAATTATTGGATATCTAAATTTGTTTGTCTCATATATATACTTTATTTTATCAATGGTCTGATTTTACTCAACCTTCCATAAATAATATACTAAAGTAAAGTCAAGTAATTAATTCTATTGATTATATTACTTTTAAGTTATTAATTATTATTGATTATATAAAACTAAAAATTAGTTATAACTAAGGTAATGTTTGATTTGAGAGGAAGGAGAAGTATTTCAGTGGCACTTTATTAATATGTTGATGTTAGAATAGTGAGTGGTATTCTATTATGGATATTATATTAGACCTTTTGAGATCTTTGTTATTTCTCATTATAATATAATAAAACCTTTATTATCTAAACTTTTTATACAGTAGAATAGAAAAAAAAAGTGCATTAGAAAAAAAATGTACATTAGTTTTGACTTAGTAGGTTTTATGATAAAAATGTCAAATAGAGAGTGGAGAGATTTAATATTAAAAATAAATTACGAATTGATACTCAATATGCCGACTGTGAATAGATCCAACCAAACACAGACAACCTAAGCAATATTACCTTTCAATTCAAAACATTAAACTGAAACCTCACCAATATTAAATTTAAGAACCTAACAAAAATACCGCTAGCGTTTAAAAGCTTCAACTTAACTCACAACCCCAATAAACTCTCCAATTTTAATGTTTCCATGAAAACACCTAACTTGTACACCACTTTCTCTTTTAAATTTTTGTAAATATTAAAATTGGGATAGTAGAAAAGTATACGCATAAAAATATAACATTAGGTTTATTTGTGATCCGAATAATAAACGGGTATTCAGAGAAATAATTAGATTAATTATTGGATATCTAAATTGTTTGTCTCATATATATACTTTATTTTATCAACGACCTGATTTTACTCATCCTTCCATAAATAATATACAATAGTAAAGTCAAGTAATTATTCTATTGATTATATTACTTTTTAAATTATTAATTATTATTTATTATATAAAACTAATAATTAGTTACAACTAAGATAATGTTTGATTTGAGAGGAAGGAGAAGTATTTAAGTGGCACTTTATTAATATCTTGATGTTAGAATAGTGAGTGGTATTCTATTATGGATATCATATTAGACCTTTTGAGATCTTTGTTATTTCTCATTATAATATAGTAAAACCTTTATTATCTAAACTTATTTTATAGAGTAGAATAGAAAAAAAAAGTGCATTAGAAAAAAAATGTGCATTAGTTTTGACTTAGTAGGTTTTATGATAAAAATGTCAAATAGAGAGTGGAGAGATTTAATATTAAAAATAAATTTACCAATTGATACTCAATATGCCGACTGTGAATAGATCCAACCAAACACAGACAACCTAAGCAATATTACCTTTCAATTCAAAACATTAAACTGAAACCTCACCAATATTAAATTTTAAGAACCTAACAAAAATACCGCTAGCGTTTAAAAGCTTCAACTTAACTCACAACCCAAATATACTCTCCAATTTTAATGTTTCCATTAAACACCTAACTTGTACTCCACTTTCTCTTTTAATTTTTGTAAATATTAAAATTGGGATAGTAGAAAAGTATACGCATAAAAATATAAAATTGCATAAAATCAAACATTAGGTTTATTTGTGATCCGAATAATAAACGAGTATTCATAGAAATAATTAGATTAATTATTGGATATCTAAATTTGTTTGTCTCATATATATACTTTATTTTATCAACGGCCTGATTTTACTCATCCTTCCATTAATAATATACAATAGTAAAGTCAAGTAATTAATTCTATTGATTATATTACTTTTTAAATTATTAATTATTATTTATTATATAAAAATAATAATTAGTTACAACTAAGTTAATCTTTGATTTGAGAGGAAGGAGAAGTATTTAAGTGGCACTTTATTAATATCTTGATGTTAGAATAGTGAGTGGTATTCTATTATGGATATTATATTAGACCTTTTGAGATCTTTGTTATTTCTCATTATAATATAATAAAACCTTTATTATCTAAACTTATTTTATACAGTAGAATAGAAAAAAAAAGTGCATTAGAAAAAAAAACGTGGATTTGCTTTGACTTAGTAGGTTTTATGATAAAAATGTCAAATAGAGAGTGCAGCGATTTAATATTAAAAATAAATTTACCAATTGATACTCAATATGCCGACTGTGAATAGATCCAACCAAACACAGACAACCTAAGCAATATTACCTTTCAATTCAAAACATTAAACTGAAACCTCACCAATATTAAATTTTAAGAACCTAACAAAAATACCGCTAGAGTTTTAAAGCTTCAACTTAACTCACAACCCCAATAAACTCTCCAATTTTAATGTTTCCATGAAAACACCTAACTTGTACTCCACTTTCTCTTTTAAATTTTTGTAAATATTAAAATTGGGATAGTAGAAAAGTATACGCATAAAAATATAACATTAGGTTTATTTGTCATCCGAATAATAAACGGGTATTCAGAGAAATTATTAGATTAATTATTGGATATCTAAATTTGTTTGTCTCATATATATACTTTATTTTATCAATGGTCTGATTTTACTCAACCTTCCATAAATAATATACAAAAGTAAAGTCAAGTAATTAATTCTATTGATTATATTACTTTTAAGTTATTAATTATTATTGATTATATAAAACTAAAAATTAGTTACAACTAAGGTAATGTTTGATTTGAGAGGAAGGAGAAGTATTTAAGTGGCACTTTATTAATATGTTGATGTTAGAATAGTGAGTGGTATTCTATTATGGATATTATATTAGACCTTTTGAGATCTTTGTTATTTCTCATTATAATATAATAAAACCTTTATTATCTAAACTTTTTATACAGTAGAATAGAAAAAAAAGTGCATTAGAAAAAAAATGTACATTAGTTTTGACTTAGTAGGTTTTATGATAAAAATGTCAAATAGAGAGTGGAGAGATTTAATATTAAAAATAAATTACGAATTGATACTCAATATGCCGACTGTGAATAGATCCAACCAAACACAGACAACCTAAGCAATATTACCTTTCAATTCAAAACATTAAACTGAAACCTCACCAATATTAAATTTTAAGAACCTAACAAAAATACCGCTAGCGTTTAAAAGCTTCAACTTAACTCACAACCCCAATAAACTCTCCAATTTTAATGTTTCCATGAAAACACCTAACTTGTACACCACTTTCTCTTTTAAATTTTTGTAAATATTAAAATTGGGATAGTAGAAAAGTATACGCATAAAAATATAACATTAGGTTTATTTGTGATCCGAATAATAAACGGGTATTCAGAGAAATAATTAGATTAATTATTGGATATCTAAATTTGTTTGTCTCATATATATACTTTATTTTATCAACGACCTGATTTTACTCATCCTTCCATAAATAATATACAATAGTAAAGTCAAGTAATTATTTCTATTGATTATATTACTTTTTAAATTATTAATTATTATTTATTATATAAAACTAATAATTCGTCACAACTAAGATAATGTTTGATTTGAGAGGAAGGAGAAATATTTAAGTGGCACTTTATTAATATCTTGATGTTAGAATAGTGAGTGGTATTCTATTATGGATATCATATTAGACCTTTTGAGATCTTTGTTATTTCTCATTATAATATAGTAAAACCTTTATTATCTAAACTTATTTTATAGAGTAGAATAGAAAAAAAAAGTGCATTAGAAAAAAAATGTGCATTAGTTTTGACTTAGTAGGTTTTATGATAAAAATGTCAAATAGAGAGTGGAGAGATTTAATATTAAAAATAAATTTACCAATTGATACTCAATATGCCGACTGTGAATAGATCCAACCAAACACAGACAACCTAAGCAATATTACCTTTCAGTTCAAAACATTAAACTGAAACCTCACCAA
Organism: Lathyrus oleraceus; assembly: GCF_024323335.1. NCBI lineage: Eukaryota > Viridiplantae > Streptophyta > Magnoliopsida > Fabales > Fabaceae > Lathyrus > Lathyrus oleraceus. The sequence continues at coordinate 47,118 of NW_026112872.1, read as the reverse complement.
TATTAAATTTTAAGAACCTAACAAAAATACCGCTAGCGTTTAAAAGCTTCAACTTAACTCACAACCCAAATATACTCTCCAATTTTAATGTTTCCATTAAAACACCTAACTTGTACTCCACTTTCTCTTTTAATTTTTTGTAAATATTAAAATTGGGATAGTAGAAAAGTATACGCATAAAAATATAAAATTGCATAAAAATCAAACATTAGGTTTATTTGTGATCCGAATAATAAACGAGTATTCATAGAAATAATTAGATTAATTATTGGATATCTAAATTTGTTTGTCTCATATATATACTTTATTTTATCAACGGCCTGATTTTACTCATCCTTCCATTAATAATATACAATAATAAAGTCAAGTAATTAATTCTATTGATTATATTACTTTTTAAATTATTAATTATTATTTATTATATAAAAATAATAATTAGTTACAAATAAGTTAATCTTTGATTTGAGAGGAAGGAGAAGTATTTAAGTGGTACTTTATTAATATCTTGATGTTAGAATAGTGAGTGGTATTCTATTATGGATATTATATTAGACCTTTTGAGATCTTTGTTATTTCTCATTATAATATAATAAAACCTTTATTATCTAAACTTATTTTATACAGTAGAATAGAAAAAAAAAGTGCATTAGAAAAAAAAACGTGGATTTGCTTTGACTTAGTAGGTTTTATGATAAAAATGTCAAATAGAGAGTGGAGAGATTTAATATTAAAAATAAATTTACCAATTGATACTCAATATGCCGACTGTAAATAGATCCAACCAAACACAGACAACCTAAGCAATATTACCTTTCAATTCGAAACATTAAACTGAAACCTCACTAATATTAAATTTTAAGAACGTAACCAAAATACCGCTAGCGTTTAAAAGCTTCAACTTAACTCACAGCCCAAATAAACTCTCCAATTGTAATGTTTCCATGAAAACACCTAACTTTTAATCCACTTTCTCTTTTAAATTTTTTTAAATATTAAAATTGGGATAGTAGAAAAGTATACGCATAAAAATATAACATTAGGTTTATTTGTGATCCGAACAATAAACGGGTATTCAGAGAAATAATTAGATTAATTATTGGATATCTAAATTTGTTTGTCTCATATATATACTTTATTTTATCAACGGCCTGATTTTACTCATCCTTTCATAAATAATATACAATAGTAAAGTCAAGTAATTAATTCTATTGATTATATTACTTTTTAAATTATTAATTATTATTTACTATATAAAAATAATAATTAGTTACAACTAAGTTAATCTTTGATTTGAGAGGAAGGAGAAGTATTTAAGTGGTACTTTATTAATATCTTGATGTTAGAATAGTGAGTGGTATTCTATTATGGATATTATATTAGACCTTTTGAGATATTTGTTATTTCTCATTATAATATAATAAAACCTTTATTATCTAAACTTATTTTATACAATAGAATAGAAAAAAATAAGTGCATTAGAAAAAAAAACGTGCATTAGTTTTGACTTAGTAGGTTTTATCATAAAAATGTCAAATAGAGAGTGGAGAGATTTAATATTAAAAATAAATTTATCAATTGATACTCAATATGCCGACTGTGAATAGATTCAACCAAACACAGACAACCTAAGCAATATTACCTTTCAATTCAAAACATTAAACTGAAACCTCACCAATATTAAATTTTAAGAACCTAACTAGAATACCGCTAGCGTTTCAAAGCTTCAACTTAACTCACAACCCAAATATACTCTCCATTTTTATTGTTTCCATGAAAACACATAAACTTGTACTCCACTTTCTCTTTTAAATTTTTGTAAATATTAAAATTGGGATAGTAGAAAAGTATACCCATAAAAATATAAAATTGCATAAAAATATAACATTAGGTTTATTTGTGATCCGAAGAATAAACGGGTATTCAGAAAAATAAGTAGATTAATTATTGGATATCTAAATTTGTTTGTCTCATAAATATACTTTATTTTATCAACGGCTTGATTTTACTCATCGTGAGTGGTATTCTATTATGGATATTATATTAGACCTTTTGAGATCTTTGTTATTTCTCATTATAATATAATAAAACATTTATTATCTAAACTTATTTTATACATTAGAATAGAAGAAAAAAAAGTGCATTAGAAAAAAATGTGCATTAGTTTTGACTTAGTAGGTTTTATGATAAAAATGTCAAATAGAGAGTGGAGAGATTTAATATTAAAAATACATTTACCAATTGATACTTAATATGCTGACTGTGAATAGATCCAACCAAACACAGACAACCTAAGCAATATTACCTTTCAATTCAAAACATTAAACTGAAACCTCACCAATATTAAATTTTAAGAATGTAACAAAAATACCGCTAGCGTTTAAAAGCTTCAACTTAACTCACAGCCCAAATAAACTCTCCAATTTTAATGTTTCCATGAAAACACCTAACTTGTACTCCACTTTCTCTTTTAAATTTTTATAAATATTAAAATTTGGATAATAGAAAAGTATACGCATAAAAATATAACATTGAGTTATTTGTGATCCGAATAATAAACGGGTATTCAGAGAAATAATTAGATTAATTATTGGATATCTAAATTTGTTTGCCTCATTTATATACTTTATTTTATCAACGGCCTGATTTTACTCATCCTTCCATAAATAATATACAATAGTAAAGTCAAGTAATTAACTCTATTGATTATATTACTATTTAAATTATTAATTATTATTTATTATATAAAAATAATAATTAGTTACAACTAAGTTAATCTTTGATTTGAGAGGAAGGAGAAGTATTTAAGTGGTACTTTATTAATATCTCGATGTTAGAATAGTGAGTGGTATTCTATTATGGATATTATATTAGACCTTTTGAGATATTTGTTATTTCTCATTATAATATAATAAAACCTTTATTATCTAAACTTATTTTATACAATAGAATAGAAAAAAATAAGTGCATTAGAAAAAAAAACGTGCATTAGCTTTGACTTAGTAGGTTTTATGATAAAAATGTCAAATAGAGAGTGGAGAGATTTAATATTAAAAATAAATTTACCAATTGATACTCAATATGCCGACTGTGAATAGATCCAACCAAACACAGACAACCTAAGCAATATTACCTTTAGATTCAAAACATTAAACTGAAACCTCACCAATATTAAATTTTAAGAACCTAACAAAAATACCGCTAGCGTTTAAAAGCTTCAACTTAACTCACAACCCAAATATACTCTCCAATTTTATTGTTTCCATGAAAACACCTAACTTGTACTCCACTTTCCCTTTTAAATTTTTGTAAATACTAAAATTGGGATAGTAGAAAAGTATACGCATAAAAGTATAAAATTGCATAAAAATATAACATTAGGTTTATTTGTGATCCGAATAATAATCTGGAATTCAGATAAATAATTAGATTAATTATTGGATATCTAAATTTTTGTCTCATAAATATACTTTATTTTATCAACGGCTTGATTTTACTCATCGTGAGTGGTATTCTATTATGGATATTATATTAGACCTTTTGAGATCTTTGTTATTTCTCATTATAATATAATAAAACCTTTATTATCTAAACTTATTTTATACATTAGAATAGAAAAAAAAAGTGCATTAGAAAAAATGTGCATTAGTTTTGACTTAGTAGGTTTTATGATAAAAATGACAAATAGAGAGTGGAGAGATTTAATATTAAAAATAAATTTACCAATTGATACTTAATATGCCGACTGTGAATAGATCCAACCAAACACAGACAACCTAAGCAATATTACCTTTCAATTCAAAACATTAAACTGAAACCTCACCAATATTAAATTTTAAGAACGTAACAAAAATACCGCTAGCGTTTAAAAGCTTCAACTTAACTCACAGCCCAAATAAACTCTCCAATTTTAATGTTACCATGAAAACACCTAACTTGTACTCCACTTTTTCTTTTAAATTTTTGTAAATATTAAAATTGGGATAATAGAAAAGTATACGCATAAAAATATAACATTGGGTTATTTGTGATCCGAATAATAAACGGGTATTCAGAGAAATAATTAGATTAATTATTGGATATCTAAATTTGTTTGCCTCATTTATATACTTTATTTTATCAACGGCCTGATTTTACTCATCCTTCCATAAATAATATACAATAGTAAAGTCAAGTAATTAACTCTATTGATTATATTACTATTTAAATTATTAATTATTATTTATATATAAAAATAATAATTAGTTACAACTAAGTTAATCTTTGATTTGAGAGGAAGGAGAAGTATTTAAGTGGCACTTTATTAATATCCTTATGTTAGAATAGTGAGTGGTATTCTATTATGGATATCATATTAGACCTTTTGAGATCTTTGTTATTTCTCATTATAATATATAAAACCTTTATTATCTAAACTTATTTTATATAGTAGAATAGAAAGAAAAAAAAAGTACATTAGAAAAAAATGTGCATTAGTTTTGACTTAGTAGGTTTTATGATAAAAATGTCAAATAGAGAGTGGAGAGATTTAATATTAAAAATACATTTACCAATTGATACTTAATATGCCGACTGTGAATAGATCCAACCAAACACAGACAACCTAAGCAATATTACCTTTCAATTCAAAACATTAAACTGAAACCTCACCAATATTAAATTTTAAGAACGTAACAAAAATACCGCTAGCGTTTAAAAGCTTCAACTTAACTCACAGCCCAAATAAACTCTCCAATTTTAATGTTTCCATGAAAACACCTAACTTGTACTCCACTTTTTCTTTTAAATTTTTGTAAATATTAAAATTGGGATAATAGAAAAGTATACGCATAAAAATATAACATTGGGTTATTCGTGATCCGAATAATAAACGGGTATTCAGAGAAATAATTAGATTAATTATTGGATATCTAAATTTGTTTGCCTCATTTATATACTTTATTTTATCAACGGCCTGATTTTACTCATCCTTCCATAAATAATATACAATAGTAAAGTCAAGTAATTAACTCTATTGATTATATTACTATTTAAATTATTAATTATTATTTATTATATAAAAATAATAATTAGTTACAACTAAGTTAATCTTTGATTTGAGAGGAAGGAGAAGTATTTAAGTGGCACTTTATTAATATCCTTATGTTAGAATAGTGAGTGGTATTCTATTATGGATATCATATTAGACCTTTTGAGATCTTTGTTATTTCTCATTATAATATATTAAAACCTTTATTATCTAAACTTATTTTATACAGTAGAATAGAAAGAAAAAAAAAAGTACATTAGAAAAAAATGTGAATTAGTTTTGACTTAGTAGGTTTTATGATAAAAATGTCAAATAGAGAGTGGAGAGATTTAATATTAAAAATACATTTACCAATTGATACTTAATATGCCGACTGTGAATAGATCCAACCAAACACAGACAACCTAAGCAATATTACCTTTCAATTCAAAACATTAAACTGAAACCTCACCAATATTAAATTTTAAGAACGTAACAAAAATACCGCTAGCGTTTAAAAGCTTCAACTTAACTCACAGCCCAAATAAACTCTCCAATTTTAATGTTTCCATGAAAACACCTAACTTGTACTCCACTTTCTCTTTTAAATTTTTGTAAATATTAAAATTGGGATAATAGAAAAGTATACGCATAAAAATATAACATTGAGTTATTTGTGATCCGAATAATAAACGGGTATTCAGAGAAATAATTAGATTAATTATTGGATATCTAAATTTGTTTGCCTCATTTATATACTTTATTTTATCAACGGCCTGATTTTACTCATCCTTCCATAAATAATATACAATAGTAAAGTCAAGTAATTAACTCTATTGATTATATTACTATTTAAATTATTAATTATTATTTATTATATAAAAATAATAATTAGTTACAACTAAGTTAATCTTTGATTTGAGAGGAAGGAGAAGTATTTAAGTGGTACTTTATTAATATCTTGATGTTAGAATAGTGAGTGGTATTCTATTATGGATATTATATTAGACCTTTTGAGATATTTGTTATTTCTCATTATAATATAATAAAACCTTTATTATCTAAACTTATTTTATACAATAGAATAGAAAAAAAAAGTGCATTAGAAAAAAAAACGTGCATTAGCTTTGACTTAGTAGGTTTTATGATAAAAATGTCAAATAGAGAGTGGAGAGATTTAATATTAAAAATAAATTTACCAATTGATACTCAATATGCCGACTGTGAATAGATCGAACCAAACACAGACAACCTAAGCAATATTACCTTTAGATTCAAAACATTAAACTGAAACCTCACCAATATTAAAGTTTAAGAACCTAACAAAAATACCGCTAGCGTTTAAAAGCTTCAACTTAACTCACAACCCAAATATACTCTCCAATTTTATTGTTTCCATGAAAACACCTAACTTGTACTCCACTTTCTCTTTTAAATTTTTGTAAATACTAAAACTGGGATAGTAGAAAAGTATACGCATAAAAATATAAAATTGCATAAAAATATAACATTAGGTTTATTTGTGATCCGAATAATAAACTGGAATTCAGATAAATAATTAGATTAATTATTGGATATCTAAATTTTTGTCTCATAAATATACTTTATTTTATCAACGGCTTGATTTTACTCATCGTGAGTGGTATTCTATTATGGATATTATATTAGACCTTTTGAGATCTTTGTTATTTCTCATTAAAATATAATAAAACCTTTATTATCTAAACTTATTTTATACATTAGAATAGAAAAAAAAAGTGCATTAGAAAAAAATGTGCATTAGTTTTGACTTAGTAGGTTTTATGATAAAAATGACAAATAGAGAGTGGAGAGATTTAATATTAAAAATAAATTTACCAATTGATACTTAATATGCCGACTGTGAATAGATCCAACCAAACACAGACAACCTAAGCAATATTACCTTTCAATTCAAAACATTAAACTGAAACCTCACCAATATTAAATTTTAAGAACGTAACAAAAATACCGCTAGCGTTTAAAAGCTTCAACTTAACTCACAGCCCAAATAAACTCTCCAATTTTAATGTTTCCATGAAAACACCTAACTTGTACTCCACTTTTTCTTTTAAATTTTTGTAAATATTAAAATTGGGATAATAGAAAAGTATACGCATAAAAATATAACATTGGGTTATTTGTGATCCGAATAATAAACGGGTATTCAGAGAAATAATTAGATTAATTATTGGATATCTAAATTTGTTTGCCTCATTTATATACTTTATTTTATCAACGGCCTGATTTTACTCATCCTTCCATAAATAATATACAATAGTAAAGTCAAGTAATTAACTCTATTGATTATATTACTATTTAAATTATTAATTATTATTTATTATATAAAAATAATAATTAGTTACAACTAAGTTAATCTTTGATTTGAGAGGAAGGAGAAGTATTTAAGTGGCACTTTATTAATATCCTTATGTTAGAATAGTGAGTGGTATTCTATTATGGATATCATATTAGACCTTTTGAGATCTTTGTTATTTCTCATTATAATATATTAAAACCTTTATTATCTAAACTTATTTTATACAGTAGAATAGAAAGAAAAAAAAAGTACATTAGAATAAAAAATTGCATTAGTTTTGACTTAGTAGGTTTTATGATAAAAATGTCAAATAGAGAGTGGAGAGATTTTATATTAAAAATAAATTTACCAATTGATACTCAATATGCCGACTGTGAATAGATCCAACCAAACACAGACAACCTAAGCAATATTACCTTTCAATTCAAAACATTAAACTGAAACCTCACCAATATTAAATTTTAAGAACCTAACAAAAATACCGCTAGCGTTTAAAAGCTTCAACTTAACTCACAACCCAAATATACTCTCCAATTTTATTGTTTCCATGAAAACACCTAACTTGTACTCCACTTTCTCTTTTAAATTTTTGTAAATACTAAAATTGGGATAGTAGAAAAGTATACGCATAAAAATATAAAATTCCATAAAAATATAACATTAGGTTTATTTGTGATCCGAATAATAAATGGGAATTCAGATAAATAATTAGATTAATTATTGGATATCTAAGTTTGTTTGTCTCATAAATATACTTTATTTTATCAACGGCTTGATTTTACTCATCGTGAGTGGTATTCTATTATGGATATTATACTATACCTTTTGAGATGTTTTTTATTTCTCATTATAATATAATAAAACCATTATTATCTAAACTTATTTTATACAGTAGAATAGAAAAAAAAAAGTTCATTAGAAAAAAAATGTGCATTAGTTTTGACTTAGTAGGTTTTATGATAAAAATGTAAAATAGAGAGTGGAGAGATTTAATATTAAAAATAAATTCACCAGTTGATACTCAATATGTCGACTGTGAATAGATCCAACCAAACACAGACAACCTAAGCAGAATTACCTTTCAATTCAAAACATTAAACTGAAACCTCACCGATATTAAATTTTAAGAACGTAACCAAAATACCGCTAGCGTTTAAAAGCTTCAACTTAACTCACAGCCCAAATAAACTCTCCAATTGTAATGTTTCCATGAAAACACCTAACTTGTACTCCACTTTCTCTTTTAAATTTTTTTAAATATTAAAATTGGGATAGTAGAAAAGTATACGCATAAAAATATAACATTAGGTTTATTTGTGATCCGAACAATAAACGGGTATTCAGAGAAATAATTAGATAAATTATTGGATATCTAAATTTGTTTGTCTCATATATATACTTTATTTTATCAACGGCCTGATTTTACTCATCCTTTCATAAATAATATACAATAGTAAAGTCAAGTAATTAATTCTATTGATTATATTACTTTTTAAATTATTAATTATTATTTATTATATAAAAATAATAATTAGTTACAACTAAGTTAATCTTTGATTTGAGAGGAAGGAGAAGTATTTAAGTGGTACTTTAAATAATATCTTGATGTTAGAATAGTGAGTGGTATTCTATTATGGATATTATATTAGACCTTTTGAGATATTTGTTATTTCTCATTATAATATAATAAAACCTTTATTATCTAAACTTATTTTATACAATAGAATAGAAAAAAATAAGTGCATTAGAAAAAAAAACGTGCATTAGCTTTAACTTAGTAGGTTTTATGATAAAAATGTCAAATAGAGAGTGAAGAGATTTAATATTAAAAATAAATTTACCAATTGATACTCAATATGCCGACTGTGAATAGATCCAACCAAACACAGACAACTAAAGCAGAATTACCTTTCAATCCAAAACATTAAACTGAAACCTCACCCATATTAAATTTTAAGAACGTAACCAAAATACCGCTAGCGTTTAAAAACTTCAACTTAACTCACAGCCCAAATAAACTCTCCAATATTAATGTTTCTATGAAAACACCTCACTTGTACTCCACTTTCGCTTTTAAATTTTTGTAAATATTAAAATTGGGATAGTAGAAAAGTATACGCATAAAAATATAAAATTGCATAAAAATATAACATTAGATTTATTTGTGGTCCGAATAATAAACAGGTATTTAGAGAAATAATTAGATTAGTTATTGGATATCTAAATTTGTTTGTCTCATGTATATACTTTATTTTATCAAAGACCTGATTTTACTCATCCTTCCATAAATAATATACAATAGTAAAGGCAAGTAATTAATTCTATTGATTATATTACTTTTTAAATTATTATTTATTATTTATTATATAAAAATAATAATTAGTTACAACTAAGGTAATGTTTGATTTGAGAGGAAGGAGAAGTATTTAAGTGGCAATTTATTAATATCTTGATGTTAGAATAGTGAGTGATATTCTATTATGGATATTATATTAGACCTTTTGAGATCTTTGTTATTTATCATTATAATATAATAAAACCTTTATTATCTAAACTAATTTTATAAAGTAGAATAGAAAGAAAAAAAGTGCATTAGAAAAAAAATGTGCATTTTTTTGACTTAGTAGGTTTTATGATAAAAATGTCAAATAGAGAGTGGAGAGATTTTATATTAAAAATAAATTTACCAATTGATACTCAATATGCCGACTGTAAATAGATCCAACCAAACACAGACAACCTAAGCAATATTACCTTTCAATTCAAAACATTAAACTGAAACCTCACCAATATTAAATTTTAAGAACGTAACAAAAATACCGCTAGCGTTTAAAAGCTTCAACTTAACTCACAGCCCAAATAAACTCTCGAATTTTAATGTTTCCATGAAAACACCTAACTTGTACTCCACTTTCTCTTTTAAATTTTTGTAAATAATAAAATTGGGTTAGTAGAAAAGTATACGCATAAAAATATAAAAGTGCATAAAAATATAACATTAGGTTTATTTGTGATCCGAACCATAAACGGGTATTCATAGAAATAATTAGATTAATTATTGGATATCTAAATTTGTTTGTCTCATATATATCTTTCTCTTTTAAATTTTTGTAAATATTAAAATTGGGATAGTAAAAAAGTATACGCATAAAAATATAAAATTGCATAAAAATATAACATTAGGTTTATTTGTGATCCAAACCATAAACGGGTATTCATAGAAATAGTTAGATTAATTATTGGATATCTAAATTTGTTTGTCTCATATATATATATATATATATATATATATATATATATATATATATATATATATATATATATATATATATATATATATATATATATATATACTTTATTTTATCAACGGCCTAATTTTACTCATCCTTCCATAAATAATATACAATAGTAAAGTCAAGTAATTAATTCTATTGATACTCAATATGCCAACTGTGAATAGATCCAACCAAACACAGACAATCCTTATACATTACAACGATCTTCTGAATGATATTCTTGATGTTCTTGTTTGCAGCTTCAACAACCTCATTCATCTTAGATCTGTATGGAGAAGAATTATGGTGTGCAATCTTGAAGTCTTTACAAAGACCTTCCACCATATTGTTATTCAAGTTTGATCCATTATCAGTAATTATCTTACTTGGAACACCATAACGACATATAATCTGATTCTTTATAAAACTCACAACGACATGCTTGGTTACATTTGCATACGATGTCGCTTCAACCCATTTTGTGAAGTAGTCAATAGCCACCAAAATGAAGCGATGTCCGTTTGAAGCTTTGGGCTCACTCATGCCAATCATGTCCATTCCCCACATGCAGAAGTGCCATGGAGAGGAAATGACGTTCAACAGTGTTGGAGGAACATGAATCTTATCTGCATAAATTTGACACTTGTGGCATTTCTTCACAAACTTGCAACAATCAGATTCCATTCTCAGCCAATAGTAACCTGCTCACAACATCTTCTTCGCCATTGCATGTCCATTAGAATGAGTACCAAAGGAACCTTCATGGACTTCAGTCATCAATAAGTCTGCTTCGTGTCTATTCATGCATCTGAGCAGAACCATATCGAAATTTATCTTGTACAATACATCATCATTCAGGTAGAAATTTTCGGCTATAATCTATATATGGTATCAAACCGGGTTGATTCATCTCCCTTTCACCTTTGATCTGATTCACAACCAAAGTTGAATCTCCATAGACGTCCAAATACTTGATTCTGAGATCAATGGCCTCTTCAAGCCCCATAATGCAAGCTTCATACTCGCCATATTTTTTGTACACTTGAAAGTTAATATAGCTGTAAACGGAAAATAAGTGCCTTGGGGAGTAATAATTACTGCCCCAATGCCATTACCATACTGATTAACAACAACATCAAATACCATGCCCCAACGGGAACCAGGCTCTGGCCCTTCTTCAAGCAATGGTTCATCACAATCTTTCATTTTCAAGTACAAGATCTCTTCATCAGGAAAATCATACTGCAATGACTGGTAATCTTTAATTGGTTAGTGAGCCATATGGTCAGCCAAGACACTACCTTTGATCGCTTTCTGAGATCGGTATTCGATATCATACTCTAATAACAACATATGTCAACGGGCAATCCTCCCAGTTAAAGCAAGCTTCTCAAAAATATACTTGATTTGATCCATTTTGGATATCAACCAAGTGGTATGATTCAACATATATTGACGCAGACGCTTAGCAGCCCAAGCCAATGCGTAACAAGTCTTCTCTAGTATAGAATACCGAGTCTCACAATTGGTGAACTTCTTACTGAGGTAGTAAATAGCATATTCTTTCTTTCCAGTCTCGTCTTGCTGACCTAAAACATAACCCATACTATCTTCAAGCACAGTCAAATACATGATCAGGGGTCTTCCTTCCACAGGCGGAGATAGAATCGGAGGCTCAAGCAGATACTCTTTGATACTTTCTAAAGCTTTCTGGAAGTCTTCGGTCCAATCACAAGACTGATCTTTCTGAAGAAGCTCAAATATAGGCGCACATGTGGAAGTCATGTGTGAAATGAATCTCGAGATATAATTCAAGCGGCCGAGAAAACCTCTAACTTGCTTCTTAGTTTTGGGCGCAAGCATCTTTTGTATTGCTTTAACCTTGGCATGACCAACTTCAATACCTTTCTCAAACGCTGGAAGAGCTTCAGCAAATGCTCAACATGTTCTTCTTCATCAATGGATTTGACAATCATATCATCAACATAGACTTCGATCTCTTTATGCATCATATCATGAAAAAGAGTAGTCATTACCCTCTGGTGAGTTGCACCAGCATTCTTTAAACCGAAAGGCATCACTCTATAACAGAATGTTCCCTAGGGTGTAATGAATGTGGTCTTCTCCATATCCACGGGTGCCATCTTGATCTGATTATATCCGGAAAATCCGTCCATAAACGAAAAGACTTTGAATTTAGTTGTGTTATCTACCAACATATCAATGTGTGGCAAAGGGAAATCATATTTCGGACTGGATTTATTCAAATCTCTATAATTAAAACACATGCGGACTTTTCCATCCTGTAAGACCCCAATTTTTGCCCTAAGATCCCTCATGGCATCATATCATATCATATCATATCATTGCCTCAAGGATCATTGTGCATCTTTGCTTCCCTCCTAGTGGGTGGGTATCTTGTGAGAGTGGTTCTTGATCACCAAGCATGTATTGCATTTGTATATCATTGCTTTTCATTTGTTTACTAACCAAAAGTACAAAAATATTGTCATCTAACCATGTTACTTGCAGCTGAAGCAATCAACAGTCAAACAGTCAAATCATTCATTGAGCAACAGATGGTGGCCATTTGTAATATCCCATATTCCCTTAAATGCTCAATTAGTTGTCAGTTGAGATCAATTGAATTCCTATGTAAATTATCTATTATCATTTGTAACGATTAGAGCTCCTTTGTGCTCTAAATGTTGTCAATTGGGACCAATAGAGTAACCAGTGAACTCTGAAGGGATTAATTATTAATAAAGAGACAGACCAATATTAATAATTACAAGAGAGGACATTTTTGGTAACATTAATAATTGGTCAATTGGTACTGGAAGATAAAATATCAAGCGAGATATTTTATTATTACTTGATATTATATATTATATATTATATATGTAATGTAGTATGTGTGGTGGAAAAGAAAAGAAGAAAGGATAAGAATAGAAGAAGAGAGAATGAGAATTATCAGAAAGAAAAGAAAGAAAGGGAAGAGGAGAAAAAGAGGAAAAGAGGAAAAGAAGGAAGAGAAAGAGGAAGAAGAGGAGAAGAAGAGAACTCATGGGAGAAGAAGAGGAAGAAACCATGGAAGCACCATCATCATCTCATCTTCATCATCACCAACTTCATCTTCTACTAGGTGAGTTCTTAGATAGTTTTAGCATTTGGGGGAAAATAATCTATATTTGTGGGGTTAAGGTTTGTGTTAACGCGCAGCAAAATTCACTTTCTGGGCAAATCCGTGAGTGGTTAACCGGTTAACAGTATAGGTTAACCGGTTAACATTGAAACAGAATTAAATATTCTGTCTGTGAAGAATTTGTCACCAATGGGGTTCAAACCCAGGACCTCCTTTGAACTGTACATGCCTTACCACTAGGCTAGAGAGGCTATTGTTGAATGCTTATGCAATGAATAAATATTAATCTAAATCTTGATTAAGATAGATTAATGAATTAATTGAGTATTATACCTCCGTTTTGGACACGGCCGGATGCGTTAGAAAGATAACGTAAAGGACTATTATTATTGTTCCATGTTATAAAATATTATGTGATTTATAAATGCCATGAATTTTATCATGATGAAAATTAAATATTGTTGTTATGTGAAAGGTGAAGTAACATGATTAAAACTCTACAAAGATGAGTGAGGAAACCTAGGAGAATGACGTGATTAATAACTTAGAAATATGATCTAGGTTATGGAATATGTGTGATATATGTATGAGAATACGGTATTCATTCGTACGACGCTTATGTGAGGTCGTGGATGAATTGTTACCATGATTGAGAATGAGACGCATTGTATGGAACATGCCATATTATTATTTGTGTATTATGGTGAATGAAGTCACCTATGATTGATGAATTTGTTATGGTTCGTGGAACCAATGTTTTGTGGAACCGATCATGTATTCAGAATGTGTGTTTTTCTGTGATGGTACACATCTCTATTGGTATGCTTAAACGTGTAAGCATTGGGATGTGGGACCAATGATTCGAGCCTCAATTGGGTTTGAGCCCCAACCATGGCGGACATGGGGGAAAGGTGGACACCTAAGTGGGTTAGAGTCCCATACGGTGAAAGATACTCAAAGTGGGTTAGAGTCCCATACGAGTGATGGTTCTTAAAAGTGGGTTAGAGTCCCATAGGGGAACCTGATATCCACCGCGAAAGTCGAATCATACGAGCATGCATGAACCGAGTCTGGCTTAGACGTAAGTCCGATCGGGAATTGATGTTTCGTGATCTGAATAATGATCGTGGTTGAGTTATGAGAACTCAGATGCATGTTGCCATACAATTGCGAGATAGTTTCCCCATCGCTCAAGTCTTCGTTCCCTTGTTGACTTGAGTTGGATATGAGTTGAATATCGATTAGAATACCCTGTAGAGCCGAGTGGACCCATAGGATAGGAGAACTCACTGAGATTATTATCTCATCCCATCATTGTTGTTATTTTTCAGGTATTCTTTACAGGTTGGATCTAAGAGAAACTGTTGTGGATGTTTCAAGGGTTGCTGTTCATTATGATCTTCCGCTGTGGAGTTATGTGCAATGAAGATATTGTACATAGTTCTTAGATTTTTTTATTGTTTAGGCATTATTGTATAACATGCTCCATTGATGTTTTTAGTTTGGACATGTGTATATCTTAATGCCATTAGGCACTTATGTTGTGACAGTACCAAAATTTAACACTTGTATGATATTATTCTAGATATATATTATACGGGTTGTTACAGTTGGTATCAGAGCAGGTCGATTCTCGACCTAGCCTTGAAACATCATAAGTAAATCTATTCCTGCCTCATATGTGTGTTTAGCCAACATGATTCTTAATATCACTGTATATAGTATTGGGCCTGATCAACCTAATGCTATGTGCATGGTAGGTGGGATCATGGTTGAGCGACCACGAGGACTCCGAAGTGTGGGTTGAACTTGTGCTTTGAGAATAGGCTCAAGCCAAGAGTTAGAAAGTAAGGAGAACCGGATAGCCTGGTTGAAGTTTCAGAGGAGTTATGATTTGGGTATTATGGAATTGAAGAGTAGTGTATCATTCAAGCGATTCTGTGGTGTTAACAGAGTTGAGAAGTTGAGGATCTCTATTGGATGAATTGTCAGAATTTTGAGGAATGAGTGAATTTGTTAGTGGAATAAGATATACTCACTAATATGGAATAGTATTGTGAATAATTCCGTATGGTAAAGTAGAAAGGATGGTTATGTTACGCATATGTCATAAGGTTTGGATGTGAGGTAGTGTATTAGTGTTTCAGTTTCTAAGGCCACTAAAATATTTTAGAAGAACGAGAGTACTTAATGGAATATATATTTGGAATTGTATCTTGCAAGTGGTTAAAGACTTGAGGGATAAGGACATTCAGTTTTGTTGGGAGCCTAAGGTAGTGGTAAAGTCTAACGAGAGACTCAAGGACATGCCTACCTATCCAAGTGAAACATGTATGGACCAAATGGAAGCTAAAAGATAAACCAAGTATGTTCAATCTTAGAAGGGAGATCGGGTTCAAGATAGCTCGTCAGCGGTTCAGTGTTGGTAAGAGACCATTATGGAATGATGAGTTACATAAAGATCAATTATAAGAGTTTGTGTTGGAGACAGATAACGCACATTATATAGTAATGGAAGTTCCAGTGGGTTTTGGTTGTATGAGAACTGATTGAGGATAAGAGCAATTAAGTTGGATTTAAGGACTTCTAGTAGAATGGTTTTGTAATTGGAACTGAGAGAATTACCATGGGAAGACAAGTGAACACCGAGTGTGGAAGTAGTGAGGATGTTGCAATACAACTGATGTAATGGGGCACATGTTAGATAGAGGCACAATGGGACCATTAAGATTCATTAAGACAAAGTTATGGGCGTGTAGTTGATGATTGTTCACATCGAGGATTTCTAGAGTATGTAGTGTGTAACACCCGAGGTCGGAGAGGCCGAAGAGTGGTTACATGTAACATCCGAGGGCGATGGAGTGGTTGTCGATGCATGATGCATGACAATGAGACACTCCTAGCAGCTTCTAGGGGAAAAACCAAATTCACATCGGAATGAGAGGGATCCTGAGGCTGTGCAGGTATGAGACTATGTGGTTGAAAGAAGGCTTATAGGGATTAATTGGTACTACCTATATCAACAAGATGCATCTTCTTTTCGGTATCCTAATCAATAAGAACTCCATAGTTAAGCGTGCTTGACTTGGAGTAGTATTGGGATGGGTGACCTTCTGGGAAGTTTCCTGGAAAGCGTGCGAGTGAGGACAAAACATGTTGAAAGGGCCCGTGTTGATTTGTGGGGTTAGTTGATAATCCTAAAAGCAGTCTAGGGTGTTACATAGTGGAATAGAGGAAGTTAAACCTTGGTATTAAGAGAAGTATGTGATAGTAGCATTATGGTCACAAGTAAGTGTAATGGATTCCTTGTCGGGAGAGGGATGTAAAGTAACATACATTTTGTTGAGCAGTGAGTCTTGTATTCTAAGAAGTTGAGTTGATGATAGACAATGAAAGATAAGCTAAGCTGGAGCATATGGACTAAGTGTAAGATTTGAAATATGTTATGATGTAAGAGCTTATTGGGAGACAATGAGGATTATTCGTGGGAAGTTATAGAAACAAGTAACCCTGGTATGATGAAGGGTGTGGTAGGTATTGGTAAAAAAAAAAAAAATCCAGTCATAAGTGTGTGGCAATGATAAGGTTCACCTTAAGTTCATTTTATTTCGATTGCAAGAGTAATATTGGCTTATTGGAAGTCTGGTTGTTATTTATCTTCTTGAGGAATGTTTGGTTGGTTGATCCCGGAGTATAAACATTCACACAGTGTTGGAGCTAAGGATATCTTAAATGTCATAAGTGTACCGTTGTGGATGTACAAATTGAGGATGGAGTTACAAGTCACCACAAGTCAGATTGGTAGTTTTGAAATTGGGATTTCCGAAGGTGTAGTGCATAGTTGGTCATCTGTAGAGAGTTCATGGAAGTCAGATGTGTGGGGGGAAACCAACCTGATAAACCATGATCAGTTTAAGTAAGTCTGGGAAGTACCACTATTATGATTATGAATAACTATACGGTACGGACTTGGAAGAGACCTACTAAGTGGTGATCTGGAAGAGATTATCTAGGTATGTGGTATAAATTGATAGGGTGTGAAGCGGTTGGTCATGGTATGAAATTGATTGATTCATTTGGATTCATAGCCTTAGATGTAGACTCCCTGAGAATGGTGATGGATGTGTACGATGATACTTTACCCTATTGGAAGGATTCATGAGTTATACTTCCCAGGAGGAACGAGAATCAGTTATTCCTACGGTTAAACATGTAACTCGGATGGTATGTTAGTAAGAGCATGAGCTAAGATTATGGAAGATGGGACAGAATGATTGAGATGAATGATTTTGGATACAAAGTGAAATGTTATCTCTAGATGTGTATGGAATATTGTGTGTGACTCTATGAGGTGTATTGACACTCATAGTTACGTTCTAGATTGCTTAAGTTCCTTAGAAGTGGTATTTTATTGATGATTTAAAGTTCCTTGATGGTGTTACATTGTCTTGGTCGAGATCATGTGTCGGGAGAAATGTTGAATGAATCAAAACCCTATGAGAGGATTTGATATGGAATATAATAACCAGAACTGGATATTGTCAAACTAATTTGGTTTAGCTACATCGAACCCATGATGAATTTAGATGTTTTATGTTTTTATGGTTGTAGCCATGTAACTCCTGGATACCTATATTCTGAAGAGTGTTGGTCTTATTATAAACTTTTGTGAGTCATCAAGGAAGTTATTCTACTAATGGGAGTCGGTAAGGTTCTTGTATCATTTTGGACAGTAGGCACTCTGGAGGGTAAGTGTGTTTCTTTGTGGATTGTTATCTAAATAGTAGTGCCTAGGAGTCCCAGGTGTCCCACTGTTGAAATCAGAGTACCACAATGGAAGGTGACGAAAGAAAGAGATCAATCAAGTCTATGGGGATCATGGGGATAGTTACTCATAAGAATGAGAGTAAGACAATCTCGTGCTAATGGTGATATCTTACTGGAGTAGTACGAGAGAAGGGAAACGAATGGAGTAGAGGCTTGCAGCATGTAGCATTATGCCAGGTGAAGTTTATAAGATTATCGGTAGATGGATTACAAGTTTGACACATTTGTTGAAGGAATAATAAGGGAAGAGTAGTCAATATTGTGTGGTTAAGGAATCAATAAATTTTCTTATGAAGAATTAATGAGTATTGATTAACCAAGTCAAGATAAGATGTTGTAATTATGTTTTGTGTAACTTAGTACAAGGAAGGGAAGTCATGGTTTCCGGGAAGAAAGTGACCCACTGATGTTGAGTGGTATATAAGAGGAATTAAGTGAGAGCAAGTTTAAATGTTAATCCAATATCAGAATGAGATTGTGATGGAAATAAAGAAGTTTCAAGAGTTCATGAAAGAAGGAAATTTGTCAGCAAAGATAAGTAGAAGAATAAGTATGTCAGAGACTTGGAATTGAAGAGAGGTCAAGCGTTGGTCTAAGATGTTGATTCAAAATTTGTTTGTTTGTTGAGTAAAGGAAATTCGGGGGCGAATTTCAATTTAAGGGGGGGAGAATGTAATATCCCATATTCCCTTAAATGCTCAATTAGTTGTCAGTTGAGATCAATTGAATTCCTATGTAAATTATCTATTATCATTTGTAACGATTAGAGCTCCTTTGTGCTCTAAATGTTGTCAATTGGGACCAATAGAGTAACCAGTGAACTCTGAAGGGATTAATTATTAATAAAGAGACAGACCAATATTAATAATTACAAGAGAGGACATTTTTGGTAACATTAATAATTGGTCAATTGGTACTGGAAGATAAAATATCAAGCGAGATATTTTATTATTACTTGATATTATATATTATATATTATATATGTAATGTAGTATGTGTGGTGGAAAAGAAAAGAAGAAAGGATAAGAATAGAAGAAGAGAGAATGAGAATTATCAGAAAGAAAAGAAAGAAAGGGAAGAGGAGAAAAAGAGGAAAAGAGGAAAAGAAGGAAGAGAAAGAGGAAGAAGAGGAGAAGAAGAGAACTCATGGGAGAAGAAGAGGAAGAAACCATGGAAGCACCATCATCATCTCATCTTCATCATCACCAACTTCATCTTCTACTAGGTGAGTTCTTAGATAGTTTTAGCATTTGGGGGAAAATAATCTATATTTGTGGGGTTAAGGTTTGTGTTAACGCGCAGCAAAATTCACTTTCTGGGCAAATCCGTGAGTGGTTAACCGGTTAACAGTATAGGTTAACCGGTTAACATTGAAACAGAATTAAATATTCTGTCTGTGAAGAATTTGTCACCAATGGGGTTCAAACCCAGGACCTCCTTTGAACTGTACATGCCTTACCACTAGGCTAGAGAGGCTATTGTTGAATGCTTATGCAATGAATAAATATTAATCTAAATCTTGATTAAGATAGATTAATGAATTAATTGAGTATTATACCTCCGTTTTGGACACGGCCGGATGCGTTAGAAAGATAACGTAAAGGACTATTATTATTGTTCCATGTTATAAAATATTATGTGATTTATAAATGCCATGAATTTTATCATGATGAAAATTAAATATTGTTGTTATGTGAAAGGTGAAGTAACATGATTAAAACTCTACAAAGATGAGTGAGGAAACCTAGGAGAATGACGTGATTAATAACTTAGAAATATGATCTAGGTTATGGAATATGTGTGATATATGTATGAGAATACGGTATTCATTCGTACGACGCTTATGTGAGGTCGTGGATGAATTGTTACCATGATTGAGAATGAGACGCATTGTATGGAACATGCCATATTATTATTTGTGTATTATGGTGAATGAAGTCACCTATGATTGATGAATTTGTTATGGTTCGTGGAACCAATGTTTTGTGGAACCGATCATGTATTCAGAATGTGTGTTTTTCTGTGATGGTACACATCTCTATTGGTATGCTTAAACGTGTAAGCATTGGGATGTGGGACCAATGATTCGAGCCTCAATTGGGTTTGAGCCCCAACCATGGCGGACATGGGGGAAAGGTGGACACCTAAGTGGGTTAGAGTCCCATACGGTGAAAGATACTCAAAGTGGGTTAGAGTCCCATACGAGTGATGGTTCTTAAAAGTGGGTTAGAGTCCCATAGGGGAACCTGATATCCACCGCGAAAGTCGAATCATACGAGCATGCATGAACCGAGTCTGGCTTAGACGTAAGTCCGATCGGGAATTGATGTTTCGTGATCTGAATAATGATCGTGGTTGAGTTATGAGAACTCAGATGCATGTTGCCATACAATTGCGAGATAGTTTCCCCATCGCTCAAGTCTTCGTTCCCTTGTTGACTTGAGTTGGATATGAGTTGAATATCGATTAGAATACCCTGTAGAGCCGAGTGGACCCATAGGATAGGAGAACTCACTGAGATTATTATCTCATCCCATCATTGTTGTTATTTTTCAGGTATTCTTTACAGGTTGGATCTAAGAGAAACTGTTGTGGATGTTTCAAGGGTTGCTGTTCATTATGATCTTCCGCTGTGGAGTTATGTGCAATGAAGATATTGTACATAGTTCTTAGATTTTTTTATTGTTTAGGCATTATTGTATAACATGCTCCATTGATGTTTTTAGTTTGGACATGTGTATATCTTAATGCCATTAGGCACTTATGTTGTGACAGTACCAAAATTTAACACTTGTATGATATTATTCTAGATATATATTATACGGGTTGTTACACCATTCTTGAAGAATTTGGGCACCATGATCATTCATAAGAGATTCATATAAGTTGTGATGTCATTTGGTATCAAATCTCAAGTGGTAGAGGCTTGAAATTCATCAGAACATGGCTCAGTCAACCATAACCCTAGCCAAGTCAACTGTGGTCAACTGTGCATTTAATCAGGAATTGGAAGGTGTGAGATGGTTGGAAAGGTCTCATTCATGTCTATATAGGTCCCAATTAACATTTCAAAGATCAAGGTTGAAGGATTTGAGGTCAGATAAAAAGTTTCCCAAAATGGAAATGACCTGTAATTCTCACCTGCCAAAAATGGAAAGTTCTTCTCCTCAAAATTACATATCCAAGAATGCTTCAAATCAAATTTTGCCCAACATGAAAGTTGAAGATCTTGCTCTTGCATTTCCAAAAAGTTCAAGAACACTCATTTCTCATTTATGGTTGGCAAGTTATGATCAAATCATTTTCAAGAATTTTGGAATTTCAAAGTGGCATATCTTTCAAACCATTTGGCCAATTTGGATGATTCTTTTTTGAGCAAATCCCATTTGATGTGTACTATCCAAATCCATCATCACATTTCATCAAAAACCTTCACATAAAAAGGTCATTTTTCAAGTGGACCATTTAATTTTTGGTGGGAAAAAAGGCCAAATTTCAAAATACATGGAATTTCCACATGAAACCAATTGGAATAGCTTCTAAGTGTGATTTATGACTTGCTTCAAAAGAAAAAACACTGTTCCATTGGTTCAAGCTATCAAAGGGCAAATTGGCCAATTTCCATAACAAGCTTCATTTTGCTAATCATCCAAATTATGCTAAACATGATTAAGGCATGGATTAACATGAGGTATAAAAGCTTAATCCTAACAGAATGCTCAGAATCAACAATCATTTTTTCAGATCAAAATCCAAAATCTCACAAATTCTCTCAATTTCTCACAATTTTTCTCCACACTTTTTTCATCATTCATCAAGAATTCGTGATTTCCTTTGCTTCTTTTTGCTTTGATCATCATCTGCAGGTAATTTGAGAGATCTGTTGAACAAGATTGGTGGAAGAATCGATCAAATTCTCACTGTTGCAAAGCTTGAGCTTCCATGGCAGTTGCAAAATTCCATTGATCCAAGCACTGTTGAGCTGAGCTGCACCTTGCATCCACCTCCTACAACATCATACACGATTCTGTTTTCGCTAATTGGGACCAAACTCACACGATTTCCACAGCTGCACAATCACAAGGTAAAATTTCGAAAGCTCCGATTCTTGAAATCCACATGTGGTTTAGATAGATCTTGCGACATAGAATATACTGCAAATCGAATCATGATTTTTCGTTGAGTATTGAATGAGTTATGTAGATCTGAACGTTTGAGTGTGAAACTTTCTTCGATCGATCCGTGAAGCATGATTAGATCTAGGTTAATTGCTTGTTAGAATAATGATCTACATGACATGACGTTTCGATCGGTATATCATTTGCTGGTTTTCGTGGCAAAAAAGTGATGTTGATGATGAACAGCATGAGAACGTGAAGAACGCGTCCAGCTTCGAATTTCTGGGCAAAAACACGCGTTTGATCCTTCCGCCTGGATTTCCATTTCAAAATCTTGTTTCCCGCCGCGCCTGGACCAATCACATGACGCCATGGAGTTTAGTGAAACGGGGCGTTTTGCCCCCTGGTTCAATTAATTACAGAAATGACACTCAGCGCTTAATTCATTTAATTAAATGTTAATAATTATTTCATTTTATAACCTAACTTCTAAAAATCATAATTAATTCAATTTTAATCCAATTTGAGTGAGGATTTTTGCATTGATCTCCAAATTTCCTCTAGTTTTTTTTAGGCATGATAATGAAAGTTGTGCCTGGTAGATTTTTGGTTTTGGCTAGTGATCTTTGACATGTATGCATTATACATATGTTTTGCCATATTGATCATGAAATCTTGATGCATTATCCAAAATGATTGAAATTTCACATGCTTGTTCTTGACTCTTTCCTGGTGATTTTGATGTATAGTTTGCTATTTTTGAGTCCCTGGTTAGAGAGATATTATGTGATCTTCATGAGTGTGACAATGTGTGTCACACTATGTTATGCCATGTTCATGATTTTATTTTCCATACCTATGCTATGCCTATGGCTCTGAATGTTTGCATGTGATATCATATGTATGTCTAGTTTCACCATGATTTTTTGTGGATTTGTTTGATCCATTTCCTATTTGATTGGGATTTTTGTTGGCTGTTTAATCATTTTAGGGTTTTTCTTGAGTGATCAACTTACTTATCTTGTGAAATCCTCATCCCTTATCATATGAAGGTGAAATTTGGTGGAGTGTTTCTTGACATGTTTAGCTTCATCTTGGCTTTGGTCCCATCCATTTATCATTTGTTTTCACTGTTTTACATTTGCTTGAAGTTGGTGTACACTTTGTGGCCTTATTTGGAGTTGTATTTGCATACCATGACTTCCTGATTTAATTCCCCTACTTCCATTTATCCAAATGTCATGAAATTTGATATGTAGCTCATTGAATGTGTGTTGTTTGAGCTGGAATTTTTGTGGAATTTATTGAGCTGTTTTGGTATTAGTTTGATTGTGATCATTCTGTTTGCTCCAATGTGATTCCAAAATGCATAGTTTGACATGTTTAGCTTGTGAAATGCAATTGGTGAATGTTTTGGATGTGGGACCAACTGGAATTTATTCTTGTTTGTTAAATATTGATTTTGATCAATTTTCACTTGCTGTTTTGAATTTTTCATCTCCTTTTGACCCTAGGCTTGTCCTAGTGGTCTTACTTCTCACATTTGAGTTGTTTTTTCAGGTTAAGAAGCAAAATGCTTTGAAGAGCTTAATTCAAGTTGATTGATTTTGGTTTATTTGATTATCATGAACTGACTTGTTTTATTTTGTAGGATGCTAACTCATTTGCTTTGAGTTTGTGCTTTGCACATATGATTGATTGTGTTGTCTGTTGGTTCATAACTTGTTTGTTTTGACTTTATGACCTGAATACTGATTATATTTGATTGATTTCAGGTACCATAGTCGCTTTAGTTCCTTGAGAACTAGCTATTGCTTTGCTTTGCTTACGCATTGAGGTAGACTCTCTTGTCTCCATGTAGTCTGGAAGACCTGGCTTGTTATTTAGCCAGGCAACTGTCTGAAGTCCTCCTTAAGAGGCAATGTTTGTGATTGTTTACTTTGTCCCCAAGCAGGTAAAGACCTCATATGAGGCAATTGGTAGACAAAAGAGATATGTAACCTATCTCCTACTATTCTGTGAGTCACTCACCTTGCTCACACTACATGTGTTGATGCATAGTGAGTAAAAACCCAAGATCTATCGAGTCTAACTTGTGGAGAGAGTTCCATCTTTCTGAACTCCCACACCTTCTGATATTCAATACTCTCCCTGACCAGGGATAAGAGTGATGAGGCACACCCCTCATATCCTTTCATCTGCTTCACCTTGGCTCTCAATGTCAAGGTTAAGAGCGCCTTTCACCCTATTCCAGTTGACTTTTAAAGTCCAACCTTTGTTTGAGCCCAATTGTGTGGTTATAGTGTGTGCTACTTGAACTTGTTTGATTGATTATTTGATTCATTTGAACATGATTGCTTACTTGCCATTGTGCATTCATCATTATTGATTGTTAATTCTTGTATGATCATCATTGCATACCCTTGTGGTTTGTTTGAGTTTACCCATTGAGGACAATTGTAAGACCAGGTTGATTGGCTTTTGTTCCCATGATATGGAAGGATAGATGTAAGACCTCATTGGTCACTCATATCTTCTTTGCTCTTGTTTGTTGTATGAGAGGATGCAATTATAAGTCCCTGTGATGTGGCATTTGTATTCCTATGACCATACTTTAGAGGTTGGTATAAGTCCAGATAGATTGGCATCCGACATCCAAGTTTTGTTTACTTTAGGAGGTTGGTATAAGTCCAGATAGATTGGCATCCGACATCCAAGTTTTGTTTTACTTTAGGAGGTTGGTGTAAACCCAGTTATTGGTATCCGACATCCGCTTTTGCTTTTGTGAGATTGGTATAAGACCATTGATGGCATCCAATATCATTGTTTATTTTAGGAGATCGGTGTAAACCCAGTTATTGGTATCCGACATCCGTTTTTGTTTGTGAGATTGGTATAAGACCATTGATGGCATCCGGTATCACCTTATTTTACTTACTTGCATTGTTGCCTCATTCCTAAGGACACACTTGAATCATCTTCTATATGATTTCAAGAGGTGAACTTCTAGGAAGTTCTACACTTCTTCATCCACACCCTTTTTGTTTCAAAACCCCTTTTCACTTGTTGACTTTTAAAAACTTGAAAATGCATGTTGTGCAAACATTCTCATTCTCTTTTCAAATTAGAAACTTGGACCCTAAGTCCTTGACTTTTCAAACTTCTTTTCATAACACTTCTTTGAATCAATCTTAACCATACTCTGACCATATTTTGTGAATAATCATAATCAGTTAATCCAACTCATTCAATTGTTTTGTGGCTTTGTCCATGCTTGTTAAGTTTTCATACATTAGCCATAGGTTTGATTTATCCTAGTTGGTTGATGTTAATCTCACTTATTTGTCCTTAGTTGATTGAATTGTAAGTCTTCCTTGCTTATTATAGGGTTAACCCCTCATTAGCAAGTGGAAGCTTTTCTCACATGGTGGACTTGTTGTTTCATAAGGTTGAGTCTTCTCCCATTGGTAATGAAAAGCCTTAATGCTTATGTTTTAAAATGAACTCACAAATCTTTGGAAATCTTTTAGCCGAACTACGGCGTTTTGATCCTTACCTTTGATGGAAGGTACGTAGGCAACGGGTTCATCCGTTCAAACACAAAAATAACTAACTTGTACATTCTTTTCTCATCATCCCATTCGTGTTTGCACAATATGTCAAAAACAAATAAATATTCTTATACAACAAGTGTGAAAAGGGCTCCCTAGGAGTACCTAGGACGTGATGGGTGCCTAACACCTTCCCATTGCGTAATTTACCCCTTACCCAGACTCTCTGATCTTTTATTGGTTTTCTACGTGTAAAACTTCTTAGGTTTTTGTTCGCTTTTTAACCAGTCCTTAGGATAAATAAAAGTGCGGTGGCGACTCGATTCATTGTATACTTTGCTTATGGTTTAATCAATAAATCATATAGCGACGAATACACCGCTATAGAAAAGTGGCGACTCCACTGGGGATAAATGCATTTTAGACCTTCCCTGGTGGTATTGCCTACTTTTCACCCTTGTTGTATGATATTTGTTTATGTGTTATTTGTACAATTTGGGATAACTGTATTGATTGTAATGTTTGAATTGCTTGATATACAATTGCTGTTTGCTTTGGTGATCTTTGTGAGATGAGTTCTATACCCGAACTCGAGTGCACTCTAGGATAGGAGAATGACATAGTCTTGTTGACTGGTGTGGAGTATTCCTTAGCCAGTTGACTTGCGAGTCCATTCACTTGGTGGAGGTCATGTTGAATTAACAATGTCACACAAGTCATTTGTGGTTAGGCATTATTCATTCAATCATGTGCCTTAGAAGCCAAGGACCGTAGTTTACCAAACCCATCTTGGCCTATTTTTAGGACGTAGTGCGGAGGTCGTTCAGATGTAAGATCTGATGCGATTGTTACGCGATACTACACTCATAAGAGTCTCTCTCGAGAATATTTTTGGAATACGAGTATTCGTTTCTCCGATAATATCCGAGAGATGGGACAATGATTATGGGAACCTCTGGTAGAACATGTCTGGCAGGTTTAAACCCTAGTACACTCCCTTTGGGTGGTTCTTAACCGAGACTCCATGCTCGTGACTCTCAGCAAACCCGTGATTCGTGGTTGAGTCGTTCAAACGTCGTTAATATCAATGGAACTTGGGCGTTGATAAGGTGTAAACCATAATCCGCCAAAATGGATAATCCACTTTCTCTTTTAAATTTTTGTAAATATTAAAATTGGGATAGTAGAAAAGTATACGCTAAACATATAAAATTGCATAAGAATAAAACATTAGGTTTATTTCTGATCCGAGTAATTAACGGGTATTCATAGATATAATTAGATTAATTTTTGGATATCTAAATATGTTTGTCTCATATATATATATATATATATATATATATATATATATATATATATATATATATATATATATATATATATATATATATATATATATATATATATAATATATATATATATATATATATATATATATATACTTTATTTTATCAACGGCCTGATTTTACTCATCCTTCCATAAATAATATACAATAGTAAAGTCAAGTAATTAATTCTATTGATTATATTACTTTTTAAATTATTAATTATTATTTATTATATAAAACTAATAATTAGTTACAACAAAGGTAATGTTTAATTTGAGAGGAAGGAGAAGTATTTAAGTGGCTCTTTATTAATATCTTGATGTTAGAATAGTGAGTGGTATTCTATTATGGATAGTATATTAGACCTTTTGAGATCTTTGTTATTTCTCATTATAATATAATAAAACATTTATTATCTAAACTTATTTTATACAGTAGAATAGAAAAAAAAAGTGCATTAGAAAAAAAAGTGCATTAGTTTTGACTTAGTAGGTTTTATGATAAAAATGTCAAATAGGGAGTGGAGAGATTTAATATTAAAAATAAATTTACCAATTGATACTCAATATGCCGACTGTGAATAGATCCAACCAAACACAGAAAACCTAGCAATATTACCTTTCAATTCAAAACGTTAAACTGAAACCTCACCAATATTAAAATTTAAGAACCTAACAAAAATACCGTAAGCGTTTAAAAGATTCAACTTAACTCACAACCCAAATATACTCTACAACTTTAATGTTTCCATGAAAACATCTAACTTGTACTCCACTTTCTCTTTTAAATTTTTGTAAATATTAAAATTGGGATAGTAGAAAAGTATACGCATAAACATATAAAATTGCATAAAAATAAAACATTAGGTTTATTTCTGATCCGAATAATTAACGGGTATTCATAGATATAATTAGATTAATTTTTGGATATCTAAATATGTTTGTCTCATATATATATATATATATATATATATATATATATATATATATATATATATATATATATATATATATATATATATATATATGTATATATATATATATATATATATATATACTTTATTTTATCAACGGCCTGATTTTACTCAACCTTCCATAAATTATATACAATAGTAAAGTCAAGTAATTAATTCTATTGATTATATTACTTTTTAAATTATTAATTATTATTTATTATATAAAACTAATAATTAGTTACAACTAAGGTAATGTTTAATTTGAGAGGAAGGAGAAGTATTTAAGTGGCTCTTTATTAATATCTTGATGTTAGAATAGTGAGTGGTATTCTATTATGGATAGTATATTAGACCTTTTGAGATCTTTGTTATTTCTCATTAAATATAATAAAACATTTATTATCTAAACTTATTTTATACAGTAGAATAGAAAAAAAAAAGTGCATTAGAAAAAAAAGTGCATTAGTTTTGACTTAGTAGGTTTTATGATAAAAATGTCAAATAGGGAGTGGAGAGATTTAATATTAAAAATAAATTTACCAATTGATACTCAATATGCCGACTGTGAATAGATCCAACCAAACACAGAAAACCTAGCAATATTAAATTTCAATTCAAAACATTAAACTGAAACCTCACCAATATTAAAATTTAGGAACCTAACAAAAATACCGTTAGCGTTTAAAAGATTCAACTTAACTCACAACCCAAATATACTTTCAAATTTTAATGTTTCCATGAAAAAATCTAACTTGTACTCCACTTTCTCTTTTAAATTTTTGTAAATATTAAAATTGGGATAGTAGAAAAGTATACGCTAAACATATAAAATTGCATAAGAATAAAACATTAGGTTTATTTCTGATCCGAATAATTAACGGGTATTCATAGATATAATTAGATTAATTTTTGGATATCTAAATATGTTTGTCTCATATATATATATATATATATATATATATATATATATATATATATATATATATATATATATATATATATATATATATATATATATATATATATATATATATATACTTTATTTTATCAACGGCCTGATTTTACTCATCCTTCCATAAATAATATACAATAGTAAAGTCAAGTAATTAATTCTATTGATTATATTACTTTTTAAATTATTAATTATTATTTATTATATAAAACTAATAATTAGTTACAACTAAGGTAATGTTTAATTTGAGAGGAAGGAGAAGTATTTAAGTGGCTCTTTATTAATATCTTGATGTTAGAATAGTGAGTGGTATTCTATTATGGATAGTATATTAGACCTTTTGAGATCTTTGTTATTTCTCATTATAATATAATAAAACATTTGTTATCTAAACTTATTTTATACAGTAGAATAGAAAAAAAAAAGTGCATTAGAAAAAAAAGTGCATTAGTTTTGACTTAGTAGGTTTTATGATAAAAATGTCAAATAGAGAGTGGAGAGATTTAATATTAAAAATAAATTTACCAATTGATATTCAATATGCCGACTGTGAATAGATCCAACCAAACACAGAAAACTTAGCAATATTACCTTTCAATTCAAAACATTAAACTGAAACCTCACCAATATTAAAATTTAAGAACCTAACAAAAATACCGTAAGCGTTTAAAAGATTCAACTTAACTCACAACCCAAATATACTCTACAATTTTAATGTTTCCATGAAAACATCTAACTTGTACTCCACTTTCTCTTTTAAATTTTTGTAAATATTAAAATTGGGATAGAAGAAAAGTATACGCATAAACATATAAAATTGCATAAAAATAAAACATTAGGTTTATTTCTGATCCGAATAATTAACGGGTATTCATAGATATAATTAGATTAATTTTTGGATATCTAAATATGTTTGTCTCACATATATATATATATATATTATATATATATATATATATATATATATATATATATATATATATATATATATATATATATATATATATATATATATATATATATATATATATATATATATATATATATATATATATATATATATATATATATATATATATATATATATATATATATATATATACGGCCTGATTTTACTCATCCTTCCATAAATAATATACAATAGTAAAGTCAAGTAATTAATTCTATTGATTATATTACTTTTTAAATTATTAATTATTATTTATTATATAAAACTAATAATTAGTTACAACTAAGGTAATGTTTAATTTGAGAGGAAGGAGAAGTATTTAAGTGGCACTTTATTGATATCTTGATGTTAGAATAGTGTGTGGTATTCTATTATGGATATTATATTAGACCTTTTGAGATCTTTGTTATTTCTCATTATAATATAATAAAACATTTATTATCTAAACTTATTTTATACAGTAGAATAGAAAAAAAAAGTGCATTAGAAAAAAAATGTGCATTAGTTTTGACTTAGTAGGTTTTATGATAAAAAGTCAAATAGGGAGTGGAGAGATTTAATATTAAAAATAAATTTACCAATTGATACTCAATATGCCGACTATGAATAGATCCAACCAAACACAGAAAACCTAGCAATATTACATTTCAATTCAAAACATTAACCTGAAACCTCACCAATATTAAAATTTAAGAACCTAACAAAAATACCGTTAGCGTTTAAAAGATTCAACTTAACTCACAACCCAAATATACTCTCAAATTTTAATGTTTCCATGAAAACATCTAACTTGTACTCCACTTTCTCTTTTAAATTTTTGTAAATATTAAAATTGGGATAGTAGAAAAGTATACGCATAAACATATAAAATTGCATAAGAATAAAACATTAGGTTTATTTCTGATCCGAATAATTAACGGGTATTCATAGATATCATTAGATTAATTTTTGGATATCTAAATATGATTGTCTCATATATATATATATATATACTTTATTTTATCAATGGCCTGATTTTACTCATCCTTCCATAAATAATATACAATAGTAAAGTCAAGTAATTAATTCTATTGATTATATTACTTTTTAAATTATTAATTATTATTTATTATATAAAACTAATAATTAGTTACAACTAAGGTAATGTTTAATTTGAGAGGAAGGAGAAGTATTTAAGTGGCACTTTATTAATATCTTGATGTTAGAATAGTGAGTGGTATTCTATTATGGATATCATATTAGACCTTTTGAGATCTTTGTTATTTCTCATTATAATATAATAAAACATTTATTATCTAAACTTATTTTATACAGTAGAATAGAAAAAAAAAGTGCATTAGAAAAAAAATGTGAATTAGTTTTGACTTATTAGGTTTTATGATAAAAATGTCAAATAGGGAGTGGAGAGATTTAATATTAAAAATAAATTTACCAATTGATACTCAATATGCCGACTGTGAATAGATCCAATCAAACACAGAAAACCTAGCAATATTAAATTTCAATTCAAAACATTAAACTGAAACCTCACCAATATTAAAATTTCGGAACCTAACAAAAATACCGTTAGCGTTTAAAAGATTCAACTTAACTCACAACCCAAATATACTCTCCTATTTTAATGTTTCCATGAAAACATCTAACTTGTACTCCACTTTCTCTTTTAAATTTTTGTAAATATTAAAATTGGGATAATAGAAAAGTATACGCATAAACATATAAAATTGCATAAAAATAAAACATTAGGTTTATTTCTGATCCGAATAATTAACGGGTATTCATAGATATAATTAGATTAATTTTTGGATATCTAAATATGTTTGTCTCATATATATACTTTATTTTATCAACGGCCTAATTTTAGTCATCCTTCCATAAATAATATACAATAGTAAAGTCAAGTAATTAATTCTATTGATTATATTACTTTTTAAGTTATTAATTATTATTTATTATATAAAAATAATAATTAGTTACAACTAAGTTAATGTTTGATTTGAGAGGAAGGAGAAGTATTTAAGTGACACTTTATTAATTTCTTGATGTTAGAATAGTGAGTGGTATTCTATTATGGATATCATATTAGACCTTTTGAGATCTTTGTTATTTCTCATTATAATATATTAAAACCTTTATTATCTAAACTTATTTTATAGAGTAGAGTAGAAAAAAAAAAGTGCATTTGAAAAAAATGTGCATTAGTTTTGACTTAGTAGGTTTTATGATAAAAATGTCAAATAGAGAGTGGAGAGATTTAATATTAAAAATAAATTTACCAATTGATACTCAATATGCCGACTGTGAATAGATCCAACCAAACACAGACAACCTAAGCAATATTACCTTTCAATTCAAAACATTAAACTGAAACCTCACCAATATTAAATTTTAAGAACCTAACAAAAATACCGCTAGCGTTTAAAAGCTTCAACTTAACTCACAACCCAAATATACTCTCCAATTTTAACGTTTCCATGAAAACACCTAACTTGTATTCCACTTTCTCTTTTAAATTTTTGTAAATATTAAAATTGGGATAATAGAAAAGTATACGCATAAAAATATAAAATTGCATAAAAATATAACATTATGTTTATTTTTGATCCGAATAATAAACGGGTATTCAGAGAAATAATTAGATTAATTATTGGACATCTAAATTTGTTTGTCTCATATATATACTTTATTTTATCAACGGCCTAATTTTAGTCATCTTTCCATAAATAATATACAATAGTAAAGTCAAGTGATTAATTCTATTGATTATATTACTTTTTAAGTTATTAATTATTATTTATTATATAAAACTAATAATTAGTTACAACTAAGGTAATGTTTAATTTGAGAGGAAGGAGAAGTATTTAAGTGGCACTTTATTAATATCTTGATGTTAGAATAGTGAGTGGTATTCTATTATGGATATTATATTAGACCTTTTGAGATCTTTGTTATTTCTCATTATAATATAATAAAACATTTATTATCTAAACTTATTTTATACAGTAGAATAGAAAAAAAAAGTGCATTAGAAAAAAAATGTGCATTAGTTTTGACTTAGTAGGTTTTATGATAAAAATGTCAAATAGAGAGTGGAGAGATTTAATATTAAAAATAAATTTACCAATTGATACTCAATATGCCGAATGTGAATAGATCCAACCAAACACAGACAACCTAAGCAATATTACTTTTCAATTCAAAACATTAAACTGAATCCTCACCAATATTAAATTTTAAGAACCTAACAGAAATACCGCTAGCGTTCAATGTTTCCATGAAAACACCTAACTTGTACTCCACTTTCTCTTTTAAATTTTTGTAAATATTAAAATTGTGATCCGAATAATAAACGGGTATTCATAGAAATAATTAGATTAAATATTGGGTATCTAAATATGTTTGTCTTATATATATATATACTTTATTTTATCGACAACCTGATTTTACTCATCCTTCGATAAATAATATACAATAGTAAAGTCAAGTAATTAATTCTATTGATTATATTACTTTTTAAATTATTAAATATTATTTATTATATAAAATAATAATTAGTTACAACTAAGTTAATGTTTGATTTGAGAGGAAGGAGAAGTATTTAAGTGGCACTTTATTAATATCTTGATGTTAGAATAGTGAGTGGTATTCTATAATGGATATTATATTAGACCTTTTGAGATCTTTGTTATTTCTCATTATAATATTATAAAACATTTATTATCTAAACTTATTTTATACAGTAGAATAGAAAAAAAAAGTGCATTAGAAAAAAAATGTGCATTAGTTTTGACTTAGTAGGTTTTATGATAAAAATGTCAAATAGAGAGTGGAGAGATTTAATATTAAAAATAAATTTACCAATTGATACTCAATATGCCGACTGTGAATAGATCCAACCAAACACAGACAACCTAAGCAATATTACTTTCAATTCAAAACATTAAACTTAAACCTCACCAATATTAAATTTTAAGAACCTAACAAAAATACCGCTAGCGTTTAAAAGCTTCAACTTAACTCACAACCCAAATATACTCTCCAATTTTAGTGTTTCCATGAAAACACCTAACTTGTACTCCACTTTCTCTTTTAAATTTTTGTAAATATTAAAATTGGGATAGTAGAAAAGTATACGCATAAAAATATAAAATTGCATAAAAATATAACATTATGTTTATTTTTGATCCGAATAATAAACGGGTATTCAGAGAAATAATTAGATTAATTATTGGATATCTAAATTTGTTTGTCTCATATATATACTTTATTTTATCAACGGCCTAATTTTAGTCATCCTTCCATAAATAATATACAATAGTAAAGTCAAGTAATTAATTCTATTGATTATATTACTTTTTAAGTTATTAATTATTATTTATTATATAAAACTAATAATTAGTTACAACTAAGGTAATGTTTAATTTGAGAGGAAGGAGAAGTATTTAAGTGGCACTTTATTAATATCTTGATGTTAGAATAGTGAGTGGTATTCTATTATGGATATCATATTAGACCTTTTGAGATCTTTGTTATTTCTCATTATAATATAGTAAAACCTTTATTATCTAAACTTATTTTATAGAGTAGAATAGAAAAAAAAAGTGCATTAGAAAAAAAATGTGCATTAGTTTTGACTTAGTAGGTTTTATGATAAAAATGTCAAATAGAGAGTGGAGAGATTTAATATTAAAAATAAATTTACCAATTGATACTCAATATGCCGACTGTGGATAGATCCAACCAAACACAGACAACCTAAGCAATATTACCTTTCAATTCAAAACATTAAACTGAACCTCACCAATATTAAATTTTAAGAACCTAACAAAAATACCGCTAGCGTTTAAAAGCTTCAACGTAACTCACAACCCAAATATACTCTCCAATTTTAACGTTTCCATGAAAACACCTAACTTGTATTCCACTTTCTCTTTTAAATTTTTGTAAATATTAAAATTGGGATAGTAGAAAAGTATACGCATAAAAATATAAAATTGCATAAAAATATAACATTATGTTTATTTTTGATCCGAATAATAAACGGGTATTCAGAGAAATAATTAGATTAATTATTGGATATCTAAATTTGTTTGTCTCATATATATACTTTATTTTATCAACGGCCTAATTTTAGTCATCCTTCCATAAATAATATACAATAGTAAAGTCAAGTAATTAATTCTATTGATTATATTACTTTTTAAGTTATTAATTATTTATTATATAAAACTAATAATTAGTTACAACTAAGGTAATGTTTAATTTGAGAGGAAGGAGAAGTATTTAAGTGGCACTTTATTAATATCTTGATGTTAGAATAGTGAGTGGTATTCTATTATGGATATTATATTAGACCTTTTGAGATCTTTGTTATTTCTCATTATAATATAATAAAACATTTATTATCTAAACTTATTTTATACAGTAGAATAGAAAAAAAAAGTGCATTAGAAAAAAAATGTGCATTAGTTTTGACTTAGTAGGTTTTATGATAAAAATGTCAAATAGAGAGTGGAGAGATTTAATATTAAAAATAAATTTACCAATTGATACTCAATATGCCGACTGTGAATAGATCCAACCAAACACAGACAACCTAAGCAATATTACCATTCAATTCAAAACATTAAACTGAAACCTCACCAATATTAAATTTTAAGAACCTAACAAAAATACCGCTAGCGTTTAAAAGCTTCAACTTAACTCACAACCCAAATATACTCTCCAATTTTAATGTTTCCATGAAAACACCTAACTTGTACTCCATTTTCTCTTTTAAATTTTTGTAAATATTAAAATTGGGATAGTAGAAAAGTATAGGCATAAACATATAAAATTGCATAAAAATATAACATTAGGTTTATTTCTGATCCGAATAATTAACGGGTATTCATAGAAATAATTAGATTAAATATTGGGTATCTAAATATGTTTGTCTCATATATATATATATATATATATATATATATATATATATATTATATATATATATATATATATATATATATATATACTTTATTTTATCAACGGCCTGATTTTACTCATCCTTCCATAAATAATATACAATAGTAAAGTCAAGTAATTAATTCTATTGATTATATTACTTTTTAAATTATTAATTATTATTTATTATATAAAAATAATAATTAGTTACAACTAAGGTAATGTTTGATTTGAGAGGAAGGAGAAGTATTTAAGTGGCACTTTATTAATATCTTGATGTTAGAATAGTGAGTGGTATTCTATTATGGATATTATATTAGACCTTTTGAGATCATTGTTATTTCTCATTATAATAAAATAAAACCTTTATTATCTAAACTTATTTTATACAGTAGAATAGAAAAAAAAAGTGCATTAGAAAAAAAAGTGCATTAGTTTTGACTTAGTAGGTTTTATGATAAAAATGTCAAATAGAGAGTGGAGAGATTTAATATTAAAAATAAATTTACCAATTGATACTCAATATGCCGACTGTGAATAGATCCAACCAAACACAGACAACCTAAGCAATATTACCTTTCAATTCAAAACATTAAACTGAAACCTCACCAATATTAAATTTTAAGAACCTAACAAAAATACCGTTAGCGTTTAAAAGATTCAACTTAACTCACAACCCAAATATACTCTCCAATTTTAATGTTTCCATGAAAACATCTAACTTATACTCCACTTTCTCTTTTAAATTTTTGTAAATATTAAAATTGGGATAGTAGAAAAGTATATGTATAAACATATAAAATTGCATAAAAATATAACATTAGGTTTATTTCTGATCCGAATAAATAACGGGTATTCATAGAAATAATTAGATTAAATATTGGGTATCTAAATATGTTTGTCTCATATATATATATATATATATATTATATATATATATATTATATATATATATATATATATATATATATATATATATATATATATATATACTTTATTTTATCAACGACCTGATTTTACTCATCCTTCCATAAATAATATACAATAGTAAAGTCAAGTAACTAATTCTATTGATTATATTACTTTTTAAATTATTATTTATTATTTATTTTATAAAAATAATAATTAGTTACAAGTAAGTTAATGTTTGATTTGAGAGGAAGGAGAAGTATTTAAGTGACACTTTATTAATATCTTGATGTTAGAATAGTGAGTGGTATTCTATTATGGATATCATATTAGACCTTTTGAGATCTTTGTTATTTCTCATTATAATATATTAAAACCTTTATTATCTAAACTTATTTTATAGAGTAGAGTAGAAAAAAAAAAGTGCATTTGAAAAAAATGTGCATTAGTTTTGACTTAGTAGGTTTTATGATAAAAATGTCAAATAGAGAGTGGAGAGATTTAATATTAAAAATAAATTTACCAATTGATACTCAATATGCCGACTGTGAATAGATCCAACCAAACACAGACAACCTAAGCAATATTACCTTTCAATTCAAAACATTAAACTGAAACCTCACCAATATTAAATTTTAAGAACCTAACAAAAATACCGCTAGCGTTTAAAAGCTTCAACTTAACTCACAACCCAAATATACTCTCCAATTTTAACGTTTCCATGAAAACACCTAACTTGTATTCCACTTTCTCTTTTAAATTTTTGTAAATATTAAAATTGGGATAATAGAAAAGTATACGCATAAAAATATAACATTATGTTTATTTTTGATCCGAATAATAAACGGGTATTCAGAGAAATAATTAGATTAATTATTGGACATCTAAATTTGTTTGTCTCATATATATACTTTATTTTATCAACGGCCTAATTTTAGTCATCTTTCCATAAATAATATACAATAGTAAAGTCAAGTAATTAATTCTATTGATTATATTACTTTTTAAGTTATTAATTATTATTTATTATATAAAACTAATAATTAGTTACAACTAAGGTAATGTTTAATTTGAGAGGAAGGAGAAGTATTTAAGTGGCACTTTATTAATATCTTGATGTTAGAATAGTGAGTGGTATTCTATTATGGATATTATATTAGACCTTTTGAGATCTTTGTTATTTCTCATTATAATATAATAAAACATTTATTATCTAAACTTATTTTATACAGTAGAATAGAAAAAAAAAGTGCATTAGTTTTGACTTAGTAGGTTTTATGATAAAAATGTCAAATAGAGAGTGGAGAGATTTAATATTAAAAATAAATTTACCAATTGATACTCAATATGCCGAATGTGAATAGATCCAACCAAACACAGACAACCTAAGCAATATTACTTTTCAATTCAAAACATTAAACTGAATCCTCACCAATATTAAATTTTAAGAACCTAACAGAAATACCGCTAGCGTTTAATGTTTCCATGAAAACACCTAACTTGTACTCCACTTTCTCTTTTAAATTTTTGTAAATATTAAAATTGTGATCCGAATAATAAACGGGTATTCATAGAAATTATTAGATTAAATATTGGGTATCTAAATATGTTTGTTTATATATATATACTTTATTTTATCAACGACCTGATTTTACTCATCCTTCCATAAATAATATACAATAGTAAAGTCAAGTAATTAATTCTATTGATTATATTACTTTTTAAATTATTAATTATTATTTATTATATAAAAATAATAATTAGTTACAACTAAGTAATGTTTGATTTGAGAGGAAGGAGAAGTATTTAAGTGGCACTTTATTAATATCTTGATGTTAGAATAGTGAGTGGTATTCTATTATGGATATCATATTAGACCTTTTGAGATCTTTGTTATTTCTCATTATAATATAATAAAACCTTTATTATCTAAACTTATTTTATACAGTAGAATAGAAAAAAAAAGTGCATTAGAAAAAAAATGTGCATTAGTTTTGACTTAGTAGGTTTTATGATAAAAATGTCAAATAGAGAGTGGAGAGATTTAATATTAAAAATAAATTTACCAATTGATACTCAATATGCCGACTGTGAATAGATCCAACCAAACACAGACAACCTAAGCAATATTACCTTTCAATTCAAAACATTAAACTGAAACCTCACCAATATTAAATTTTAAGAACCTAACAAAAATACCGCTAGCGTTTAAAAGCTTCAACTTAACTCACAACCCAAATATACTCTCCAATTTTAACGTTTCCATGAAAACACCTAACTTGTATTCCACTTTCTCTTTTAAATTTTTGTAAATATTAAAATTGGGATAATAGAAAAGTATACGCATAAATATATAAAATTGCATAAAAATATAACATTATGTTTATTTTTGATCCGAATAATAAACGGGTATTCAGAGAAATAATTAGATTAATTATTGGACATCTAAATTTGTTTGTCTCATATATATACTTTATTTTATCAACGGCCTAATTTTAGTCATCCTTCCATAAATAATATACAATAGTAAAGTCAAGTAATTAATTCTATTGATTATATTACTTTTTAAGTTATTAATTATTATTTTTTATATAAAACTAATAATTAGTTACAACTAAGGTAATGTTTAATTTGAGAGGAAGGAGAAGTATTTAAGTGGCACTTTATTAATATCTTGATGTTAGAATAGTGAGTGGTATTCTATTATGGATATTATATTAGACCTTTTGAGATCTTTGTTATTTCTCATTATAATATAATAAAACATTTATTATCTAAACTTATTTTATACAGTAGAATAGAAAAAAAAAGTGCATTAGAAAAAAAATGTGCATTAGTTTTGACTTAGTAGGTTTTATGATAAAAATGTCAAATAGAGAGTGGAGAGATTTAATATTAAAAATAAATTTACCAATTGATACTCAATATGCCGACTGTGAATAGATCCAACCAAACACAGACAACCTAAGCAATATTACCTTTCAATTCAAA
The DNA here is from genome assembly GCF_024323335.1 of Lathyrus oleraceus. Lineage (NCBI taxonomy): Eukaryota > Viridiplantae > Streptophyta > Magnoliopsida > Fabales > Fabaceae > Lathyrus > Lathyrus oleraceus. The sequence continues at coordinate 6,832 of NW_026112872.1, read as the reverse complement.
ACATTAAACTGAAACCTCACCAATATTAAATTTTAAGAACCTAACAAAAATACCGCTAGCGTTTAAAAGCTTCAACTTAACTCACAACCCAAATATACTCTCCAATTTTAATGTTTCCATGAAAACACCTAACTTGTACTCCACTTTCTCTTTTAAATTTTGTAAATATTAAAATTGGGATAGTAGAAAAGTATAGGCATAAACATATAAAATTGCATAAAAATATAACATTAGGTTTATTTCTGATCCGAATAATTAACGGGTATTCATAGAAATAATTAGATTAAATATTGGGTATCTAAATATGTTTGTCTCATATATATATATATATATATATATAGATTATATATCTATATATATATATATATATATATATATATCTATATATATATATATATATATATATATATATATATATATACTTTATTTTATCAACGGCCTGATTTTACTCATCCTTCCATAAATAATATACAATAGTAAAGTCAAGTAATTAATTCTATTGATTATATTACTTTTAAATTATTAATTATTATTTATTATATAAAAATAATAATTAGTTACAACTAAGGTAATGTTTGATTTGAGAGGAAGGAGAAGTATTTAAGTGGCACTTTATTAATATCTTGATGTTAGAATAGTGAGTGGTATTCTATTATGGATATTATATTAGACCTTTTGAGATCTTTGTTATTTCTCATTATAATAAATAAAACCTTTATTATCTAAACTTATTTTATACAGTAGAATAGAAAAAAAAAAGTGCATTAGAAAAAAAATGTGCATTAGTTTTGACTTAGTAGGTTTTATGATAAAAATGTCAAATAGAGAGTGGAGAGATTTAATATTAAAAATAAATTTACCAATTGATACTCAATATGCCGACTGTGAATAGATCCAACCAAACACAGACAACCTAAGCAATATTACCTTTCAATTCAAAACATTAAACTGAAACCTCACCAATATTAAATTTAAGAACCTAACAAAAATACCGCTAGCGTTTAAAAGCTTCAACTTAACTCACAACCCAAATATACTCTCCAATTTTAATGTTTCCATGAAAACACCTAACTTGTACTCCACTTTCTCTTTTAAATTTTTGTAAATATTAAAATTGGGATAGTAGAAAAGTATACGCATAAAATATAAAATTGCATATAAAAATATAACATTAGGTTTATTTCTGATCCGAATAAATAACGGGTATTCATAGAAATAATTAGATTAAATTGGTATCTAAATATGTTTGTCTCATATATATATATATATATATGATATATATATATATATATATATATATATACTTTATTTTATCAACGACCTGATTTTACTCATCCTTCCATAAATAATATACAATAGTAAAGTCAAGTAACTAATTCTATTGATTATATTACTTTTTAAATTATTAATTATTATTTATTATATAAAAATAATAATTAGTTACAACTAAGTTAATGTTTGATTTGAGAGGAAGGAGAAGTATTTAAGTGACACTTTATTAATATCTTGATGTTAGAATAGTGAGTGGTATTCTATTTTGGATATCATATTAGACCTTTTGAGATCTTTGTTATTTCTCATTATAATATATTAAAACCCTTTATTATCTAAACTTATTTTATAGAGTAGAGTAGAAAAAAAAAGTGCATTTGAAAAAAATGTGCATTAGTTTTGACTTAGTAGGTTTTATGATAAAAATGTCAAATAGAGAGTGGAGAGATTTAATATTAAAAATAAATTTACCAATTGATACTCAATATGCCGACTGTGAATAGATCCAACCAAACACAGACAACCTAAGCAATATTACCTTTCAATTCAAAACATTAAACTGAAACCTCACCAATATTAAATTTTAAGAACCTAACAAAAATACCGCTAGCGTTTAAAAGCTTCAACTTAACTCACAACCCAAATATACTCTCCAATTTTAACGTTTCCATGAAAACACCTAACTTGTATTCCACTTTCTCTTTTAAATTTTTGTAAATATTAAAATTGGGATAATAGAAAAGTATACGCATAAAAATATAAATTATGTTTATTTTGATCCGAATAATAAACGGGTATTCAGAGAAATAATTAGATTAATTATTGGACATCTAATTTGTTTGTCTCATATATATACTTTATTTTATCAACGGCCTAATTTTAGTCATCTTCCATAAATAATATACAATAGTAAAGTCAAGTAATTAATTCTATTGATTATATTACTTTTTAAGTTATTAATTATTATTTATTATATAAAACTAATAATTAGTTACAACTAAGGTAATGTTTAATTTGAGAGGAAGGAGAAGTATTTAAGTGGCACTTTATTAATATCTTGATGTTAGAATAGTGAGTGGTATTCTATTATGGATATTATATTAGACCTTTTGAGATCTTTGTTATTTCTCATTATAATATAATAAAACATTTATTATCTAAACTTATTTTATACAGTAGAATAGAAAAAAAAAGTGCATTAGAAAAAAAATGTGCATTAGTTTTGACTTAGTAGGTTTTATGATAAAAATGTCAAATAGAGAGTGGAGAGATTTAATATTAAAAATAAATTTACCAATTGATACTCAATATGCCGAATGTGAATAGATCCAACCAAACACAGACAACCTAAGCAATATTACTTTTCAATTCAAAACATTAAACTTAAACCTCACCAATATTAAATTTTAAGAACCTAACAGAAATACCGCTAGCGTTTAATGTTTCCATGAAAAACCTAACTTGTACTCCACTTTCTCTTTTAAATTTTTGTAAATATTAAAATTGTGATCCGAATAATAAAACGGGTATTCATAGAAATAATTAGATAAATATTGGGTATCTCTAAATATGTTGTCTTATATATATATATTACTTTATTTTATCGACGACCTGATTTTACTCATCCTTCGATAAATAATATACAATAGTAAAGTCAAGTAATTAATTCTATTGATTATATTACTTTTTAAATTATTAATTATTATTTATTATATAAAAATAATAATTAGTTACGACTAAGTTAATGTTTGATTTGAGAGGAAGGAGAAGTATTTAAGTGGCACTTTATTAATATCTTGATGTTAGAATAGTGAGTGGTATTCTATTATGGATATTATATTAGACCTTTTGAGATCTTTGTTATTTCTCATTATAATCTAATAAAACATTTATTATCTAAACTTATTTTATACAGTAGAATAGAAAAAAAAAGTGCATTAGAAAAAAAATGTGCATTAGAAAAAAAATGTGCATTAGTTTTGACTTAGTAGGTTTTATGATAAAAATGTCAAATAGAGAGTGGAGAGATTTAATATTAAAAATAAATTTACCAATTGATACTCAATATGCCGAATGTGAATAGATCCAACCAAACACAGACAACCTAAGCAATATTACTTTTCAATTCAAAACATTAAACTTAAACCTCACCAATATTAAATTTTAAGAACCTAACAAAAATACCGTTAGCGTTTAAAAGCTTCAACTTAACTCACAACCCAAATATACTCTCCAATTTTAGTGTTTCCATGAAAACACCTAACTTGTACTCCACTTTCTCTTTTAAATTTTTGTAAATATTAAAATTGGGATAGTAGAAAAGTATACGCATAAAAATATAAAATTGCATAAAAATATAACATTATGTTTATTTTTGATCCGAATAATAAACGGGTATTCAGAGAAATAATTAGATTAATTATTGGATATCTAAATTTGTTTGTCTCATATATATACTTTATTTTATCAACGGCCTAATTTTAGTCATCCTTCCATAAATAATATACAATAGTAAAGTCAAGTAATTAATTCTATTGATTATATTACTTTTTAAATTATAAAATATTATTTATTATATAAAAATAATAATTAGTTACAACTAAGTTAATGTTTGATTTGAGAGGAAGGAGAAGTATTTAAGTGGCACTTTATTAATATCTTGATGTTAGAATAGTGAGTGGTATTCTATTATGGATATTATATTAGACCTTTTGAGATCTTTGTTATTTCTCATTATAATATAATAAAACATTTATTATCTAAACTTATTTTATACAGTAGAATAGAAAAAAAAAGTGCATTAGAAAAAAAATGTGCATTAGTTTTGACTTAGTAGGTTTTATGATAAAAATGTCAAATAGAGAGTGGAGAGATTTAATATTAAAATAAATTTACCAATTGATACTCAATATGCCGACTGTGAATAGATCCAACCAAACACAGACAACCTAAGCAATATTACTTTTCAATTCAAAACATTAAACTGAAACCTCACCAATATTAAATTTTAAGAACCTAACAAAAATACCGCTAGCGTTTAAAAGCTTCAACTTAACTCACAACCCAAATATACTCTCCAATTTTAATGTTTCCATGAAAACACCTAACTTGTACTCCACTTTCTCTTTTAAATTTTTGTAAATATTAAATTGGGATAGTAGAAAAGTATACGCATAAAATATAAAATTGCATAAAAATATAACATTATGTTTATTTTTGATCCGAATAATAAACGGGTATTCAGAGAAATAATTAGATTAATTATTGGACATCTAAATTGTTTGTCTCATATATATACTTTATTTTATCACGGCCTAATTTTAGTCATCCTTCCATAAATAATATACAATAGTAAAGTCAAGTAATTAATTCTATTGATTATATTACTTTTTAAGTTATTAATTATTATTTATTATATAAAATAATAATTAGTTACAACTAAGGTAATGTTTAATTTGAGAGGAAGGAGAAGTATTTAAGTGGCACTTTATTAATATCTTGATGTTAGAATAGTGAGTGGTATTCTATTATGGATATTATATTAGACCTTTTGAGATCTTTGTTATTTCTCATTATAATATATAAAACATTTATTATCTAAACTTATTTTATACAATAGAATAGAAAAAAAAAGTGCATTAGAAAAAAAATGTGCATTAGTTTTGACTTAGTAGGTTTTATGATAAAAATGTCAAATAGAGAGTGGAGAGATTTAATATTAAAATAAATTTACCAATTGATACTCAATATGCCGATGTGAATAGATCCAACCAAACACAGACAACCTAAGCAATATTACTTTTCAATTCAAAACATTAAACTGAAACCTCACCAATATTAAATTTAAAAACCTAAAGAAATACCGCTAGCGTTTAATGTTTCCACTTTACTCAACTCACACCCAAAGAGTACTCTCCAATGTAACGTGGGGTGTGCCGGGGGGGGGGGGGGATGAAAACACCTAACTTGTACTCCACTTTCTTTTAAATTTTTGTAAATATTAAAATTGTGATCCGAATAATAAACGGGTATTCATAGAAATTAATTAGATTAAATATGGGGTATCTAAATTGTTTGTCTATATATATATATACTTTATTTTATCGACGAACTGTTTTACTCATCCTTCGATAAATAATATACAATAGTAAGTCAAGTAATTAATTCTATTGATTATATTACTTTTTAAATTATTAATATTATTATTATATAAAAATAATAATTAGTTACAACTAAGTTAATGTTTGATTTGAGAGGAAGGAGAAGTATTTAAGTGGCACTTTATTAATATCTTGATGTTAGAATAGTGAGTGGTATTCTATTATGGATATTATATTAGACCTTTTGAGATCTTTGTTATTTCTCATTATAATATAATAAAACATTTATTATCTAAACTTATTTTATACAGTAGAATAGAAAAAAAAAAGTGCATTAGAAAAAAAATGTGCATTAGTTTTGACTTAGTAGGTTTTATGATAAAAATGTCAAATAGAGAGTGGAGAGATTTAATATTAAAAATAAATTTACCAATTGATACTCAATATGCCGACTGTGAATAGATCCAACCAAACACAGACAACCTAAGCAATATTACCTTTCAATTCAAAACATTAAACTGAAACCTCACCAATAAAATTTTAAGAACCTAACAAAATACCGCTAGCGTTTAAAAGCTTCAACTTAACTCACAACCCAAATATACTCTCCAATTTTAACGTTTCCATGAAAACACCTAACTTGTATTCCACTTTCTCTTTTAAATTTTTGTAATATTAAAATTGATTTTTGATCCGAATAATAAACGGGTATTCAGAAATAATTAGATTAATTATTGGACATCTAAATTTGTTTGTCTTATATATATATACTTTATTTTATCAACGGCCTGATTTTACTCATCCTTCGATAAATAATATACAATAGTAAAGTCAAGTAATTAATTCTATTGATTATATTACTTTTTAAATTATTAATTATTATTTATTATATAAAACTAATAATTAGTTACAACTAAGTAATGTTTAATTTGAGAGGAAGGAGAAGTATTTAAGTGGCACTTTATTAATATCTTGATGTTAGAATAGTGAGTGGTATTCTATTATGGATATTATATTAGACCTTTTGAGATCTTTGTTATTTCTCATTATAATATAATAAAACATTATTATCTAAACTTATTTTATACAGTAGAATAGAAAAAAAAAGTGCATTAGAAAAAAAATGTGCATTAGTTTTGACTTAGTAGGTTTTATGATAAAAATGTCAAATAGAGAGTGGAGAGATTTAATATTAAAAATAAATTTACCAATTGATACTCAATATGCCGACTGTGAATAGATCCAACCAAACACAGACAACCTAAGCAATATTACCATTCATTCAAAACATTAAACTGAAACCTCACCAATATTAAATTTAAGAACCTAACAAAAATACCGCTAGCGTTTAAAAGCTTCAACTTAACTCACAACCCAAATATACTCTCCAATTTTAATGTTTCCATGAAAACACCTAACTTGTACTCCACTTCTCTTTTAAATTTTTGTAAATATTAAAT